>NC_050485.2:27125055-27312555 GCF_012460135.2 Molothrus ater | reverse complement strand
CAGCTTTTAAAACTGTATTACTGCCTTTCTGCTCTCAGCTTCACAGGGTCTCATTTTACTGCTAAAACTATAATTATTTATTATAAATTAACCTTAGATTGGGTTTAAGAGAGCTGAAAGAATTCTATCCAAAGTCCCCTATTGCTACATATACATTATTAAAGAAAAGCCACCTCCACACTTTAGATATCCCTTTTTCTCCTTCTTTGTCACTTGTTCTCTCCCGATTCATTTCCCATGTTCATTCTATAAATTCTTGTAGTGCAGTTGCATAGACTATTTTAAAACCACCTGCATCTCTGAAATTGCATCAACTAATAATAAGGTCTTTCTACATTTATGAATGACAAAAAGATTTCATGTTTAGGGATGAACATACAGCAACCTTCAAAGCTAAGAAAAAAAATTCAATCCGTGATAGTTAAAATGTACATTTTAAATACATGCACGATACTTTCCTGTAATAGATATTGATTATTTTCCTCATTATTAATAATATTTTATAAACATATTTAATTTTTCACCTGAATTTGTCAACAAGTATTCAATGTTTAAATAAATTTTTATCTGAAAACATCAATAATCTGATTTTTCAGCTGACAGAGTTTCTCAAAGAAATCTATCACAAAAGTTTCTCGACTGCATTTTGGATGGAAGAATCACACAAATGGCTCAGTTATCTTACCCAGGCTATGTGTGAACACACAGCTATTCTCCTTCTCCTGAAAGCTGCACTTGCAGGATAGGATTTTTCTTTTCTGCTTTTTAAAGAACAGAATTTGCTAAGATATCTTATTTAGTGCATAATGGTTAAAAGTATCTTAAATCACCCGAAAAATCCATTATCTATTACATTTCCAAGTACTAAGATGCAGTCAATTGTGTACATTTAAGCTGAGAGGTGTTCCTCGGTTCTGTGCCTGCAACTAACCAAGAAAGAAAATAAGAGCTCTAAATTTGTCTCTTCCTTTCTACTTTTTGAGACGCAAATATGGTAGCATCTTTGGCTGTGCAAAGTTGAAAAGGAACAATATTTTAATTGACTCCCAGAATAAATTGTTTTTTTATAATTCAGTCAGTGTGTTTTCCCAATTTTACTTTAATAAATTTCGATACTAATACCTTTTGTGGATTTTTTTTTTTAATGTTGATACTCACTTAACCTACTTGCAATTCTAAAGAAGTCAACACTTGATTGTGACAATGTTCAAAAGAATTTCCTATGCCACAAGCACAGTAAAAACTTTCACCAATTAGTGCGGGAAAAAAGGAGGGAAAAGCCAGAGCGCTGGTGCTCAAAGAGCCAGGCCTTGCGGCAAAGCTGTCATGTCGAGTGGATTGATCAACAGGACCGCAATTTCTAATGGCATGTTGTCATGAAAAGTCAGCCACGGGGAGCCACCTGCTTTACTCCTCCTAGACAGCTAGCGAAAGGAAGGGGAGAAAAAAAAAAACAACCCACCCCGCTCTGTACCTAGTTCTGCCAGTCCCTTTTGCTAACAATTTTGGTAAGGGTCTCCTGATTTTTATTCAATAGGAATATGTCAAATCTCCAACCGTATTATCCAGCCTCTAAGATTAGAGTAGCACAGAAGGCTGATGCTCTTTTTTTGGGGGGGGAACAGGGGGAGAGGGAAAAGAGGATGAAAAAAAATTATCTCTATCCCCCAAATGCTTCTCAGATCAGAAAATACATCCGTCACATCTCTAAACCAACAAAGTTTGTCAACGGCTTACAAGGTACATCTAAGACATTCTGCAAGTCAAGAACAACACAGAGCGTAGACCTTCTGTGCATGGCTGTATTTCAGCACCACCCTCCTTCACCCTCGCTGAATCATGAAAGCTTGCATTTGATGTGCGGTAGTTGCTTTGTTTCAATTTAGTTTACCTCTAAAACTTTCTGAATCGGCTCATTTATCCCAGGATCACGGCATCGTTCAGTCCTGGAAACCTCTCTTAGCTGGCATGGCCAACATTTACGAATGAATTGCACAGGCAATTGTGCAAAACGCTGTGCTGAAGACAAAGATAACAGCTTCCTTGTTTTGCTGTTGGAATATTTACTCGTGCTTGATGGAACATAATTAATACTCCAAGAACTTCCACCAACTTACCATTGAATAACAGTGCCAAATAGTCTGTCTTAATCACTCTCCAGGAATGTGCTAGTGTCATTTTAACCCATGGCTTCCATTCCCATCACTCAAAAGACATGGAGATTTCCCTCTTCTAACACATACGAAAGCTAAATATACTACTTTCATTCTGTTGTGTCTCACAGAATGTACTGCAATTGCTGAAGGAATTAAAGCCTAGCTAAAAATATACTCTGACACTGCACTGTAAGAGAAAACGGAAACATTGGACTTGGCCAGATCTGTTTGGAAACCTGTGACAATTTTTAAGCTTTTTTTTAAACATACTTTTTGTTGATTGTTGGAACATATATTTAGTTTTGTTTCAATTGTCCAAAAGATTACACGTTTCATACCTGTTTGCTTAACAGGGTCCAAACCAAAACTGTAATGTGGACTAATTGCTAATTTCGGTGATTTTTTTGGGAAACAAACCAGAAAATTTGGGGAAAAAATTTTCCAACAACCCTCATCTATGTACAAAAGAAAAAAGTCAAATAAAAGTTAAAGAACTTTTAAGTTCATGAAACCAAACCCCACTTGGCATGCAAATCACGTACTGTAACCTTTTATCGGCGCAGCCTCTGGTCTCATCAGTCGATGAAATTCTCAGCCCGCGGCAACAGCTTAGCCGAGGGACGCAGACCAATGAGAAAATATTCATTGTGTTAGCATTTCAAATGGCGAGAAAGGAAGAAGAAGCGCTAACTGATCACTGCCCGTGGAATTAATTGGATATTCCAAGAATAATGTCTCTCACTGAAGATCCTTGGAGGCTGAACGCTAGTAGAGACCACATTTTGTGCGGCGCCTTCAAAAAGAGACCGCTTGGGGGTAGTGGACATATTAGGGTTTTAGCGCATTTCCCTAAAGGCCAGAAAATAATCAGATTCACTGAACCAAACTCGGCTAATCCATTCCATAATTATACACACAAATCCAATAAACTTTGTCACATTACTGGAAAATTAAACTATTACAGTGAAGCCTTTTGCTACTTTGAAAAAAGTTTGAATTCCCGTTTTATCCAAGGAAAAAAAGGGGGAAAAACCACCTCGGCGAGAGTCAGAAGTTTTGGAGGTTGCACATGCAGGCGTACACGCTCACATAGATGCACATGCACTGGAGCCCAGAGGAAGAGTAATGCTTAGCTGTAGTCTTCTGTTATGCTTAACGCCCAGGTAGGTGTCCCACAGCTTCCTTCCTTTATACAGAGGGGATTTGCGTTTCAGCTTTATTGCACATAGCCCAAGCATATGCAATGACCCTGTCCAATATTAGTACAGCTTTCCTTAAGACACATCTTAATCTAACCTTTTCAAGACTCTTTTGCTTTCAGACTCAAAACAGCATAAAAAATGAGCATTGTTGTGGAGCGCTGAGAGATTGAACCAAGGCTCTGGCTTGGTCCAAAGCAATAGCCCTCTGGATAAACAGCTGCTTCTGCAACTAGATAAGCTCCATAGACCAAAAGGTAATAGGGGAGGGAGGAAAAGAAAGAAAGAAAGAAAGAAAGAAAGAAGGAGAGGGAAAAAAAGGGAAGAGGAAAAAAATGAGATTAGGAACCTTCCCAAATGTTGCATCTTTCCTATCGACCGCTGGCCTAGCGTGAGGTGTCAATTTTGACTCCAAAGAGAGCACACGAATTCGCAGCGGTCCCATTATGCGGTCTCTGTGCTCATTGTAAATTCTGTCAACGAAGTCAATCTTATTAACTTCCGCACTGGTTCACACATGACATTTTCTTCAATTTTCTTGCTGACATCAAAAACATCAATTAGCAGCCCGAAAATAGGAAGGAACGAATGACAGAGCCTGATAACGTCAACTATTTGAAGCCAAGGGTAAATCTATTCTCCAGTTCTGAATGCGTTCATTACAATTGCATTTTCAAAGAAGACCTCCAAATAGCAAAGAAAATTAAATTTATCATCTAGAAATGCCTAGAAATTGTTTTTTTAATCCTATGTCTATCTCTCAATCCCAGAGTGTAATACAAAGTATCGCAATTCAGTTTTATGATAACATGCCACAACTTTAATAGAAAGTTTATAAAATATGCAGCCCTTGCCATACTTCCTATCACATAACAACTACAAGGGGTGAGAAAAAATTTGTCCAACAGATTGTAGCGTTGCCTTGTCTGCTCCATCAGTTCTCATAGGCTGGGACAGCACTTACACACACACATGCGCGCGCTCTCCCGGTACATGCACACACATCTCCCCCCCTTCCATCCATGCTTGTGAAGAATTTATGAGCTATGCAATATCCAGTGACTTTAAAACCCCAGCAAGCACTACATTACCGGCGTGCAGGGGAAAGGCGCGCGCCAGAGCTGCCTCGCATTTGCATTCGCCCAACTCTTTTCATGTTTCAGAGAAAACAAACCCAACTCCCTGCCCGGGAAAGCAAAGGGAAAGTCCAACCAAAGACTTGACGTGAACTGTCAAGCGCCAAGAACATGCATTCAATCAGCTGCCAGAACTTCCGCTCACTGAACTCTCGCCCTCTTTTCATTTTATTGACATTTTCAAAAATAAATACATAAAAATAACCTCCCGGTAACACAGAAACAAGACACCCGTGTCAACACAACATGGTCCATTTGCTGCGCTCAGCAACAAGTTTCAAGAGAAAGGTAAGCGTGTTTAATACGAGGCAAAAAAAATCGTAAGGCAATAAACCTGGGTTTGTGGTCTTTAAAGAAGCCCTGGTTTGCTTTATTTATTTATTTATTTATTTATTTATTTCCTTTGCCGCTGTGCCTGCTTTGTGAGCCACCGTTTCATGCTTGTATTACATCTCCTAGGGAGTGAATAAAAGCAAGTTTAGTGGTGACCAAAGACACTCACTCGGACTTAATGCAAACAGAAAGAGCAGCTACACCCCGATAAACAGATCACATTCCTTCAGCCCATTGATTTTTTGATCTTTTGACATTTTTTAGTTCCTTCCTTGTCTTTTCCTCAATGTCACAAAAGACAAAATGTCTCGGCAATTGATGGCTGGGGTATCTATTAGCTTTCAAGCCACCTTTTTTTTTTTCCCCAGCCCTGGCTAAGAAAGCACAAAACAGAAAGCTGAGAACTGGCAAGGAAACAAATTGTAGGAATCATCTAATTTAATGGGCTCATCATATTCTGGGATTTTGGCTTTTCTACATCTGATCTCTTTAGTAAGCAGCTGCAAGGTGAAAAGGGGGAAGGAAAAAAAAGGTTACATTGAACGGATTTCTTTAATTTTTTTTGCTACATGGAAACAAACTGGAGAAGACAGTGGGGAGGAAAAACAGAAGAAGAGCTCCTGGGAGGTTTGGTGCGGTGCCTCCGTGTCTCTCACGGTGTTTTCCTGCCCGCGCACAGAAGCGAACCCGGTGTAGAACGAGTGTCTCAGCTCAGCCGTGCTTGGGGGGATGCTGGACATGAAACAGAGGCTACTGGAGCCTAGAAAACTTGTACAATTATTTTGGAGCAGAAGAGAAAAAATAATCGTGAGAGTCTGATGACTGAAGGTGAACCTGCCTGCTTTTTTTTTGTTTTGTTTTCAAAATTTCATTTTGGACATTTTACTCTTTGCCACAACCCTTGCCAATGCTGAGCAGAATGAAGGTGAAGCGCAGCTTATGTTTTACCTCCTATCATTTACAGCAGATGACTCTAACCTGTTCTTAGAAGATTTTTTTGTTTTAGGCAAATAACATACTAGTCAGAAACCAAAACTGTTTAAAACAAAAGCAAATCAGATTGAAACACGCAATGAAACAGTCAGTATTTAACAACAATAATAAGTAAAATGTAAAAAAAATTCTAGGCAAACTATAAATCTTCAGAAGATAATTATGCAAAAATTCTCAGCGACTATTTGTGTTTGGTTTTGAATGCAAAACCTGTAAAAGAACACCAGAGAAAGTGCTTCTTTTGATTTTACAAGGTATCATAAAGCAAAGAAGTGAGTGGCACAAGAAAGATGAATTATTTTACAAGCAAATCTACCAGTGTCATTCAAGGAACAGACACTTTAAGCACAGAAGGGAGTGTAAAACAGAATGAATTTGTCCTTCGACAGCTTTTTTTATGTTGTTTTGCATTTGAAATTTCTAGGAATCTGCCTTTTCAAGTTAGGGCCTGATCCTGGTAATCAACTATAAATGGCAGAGTTTTTTGCTTGAGAAAGGACTTCAGAGTCTCTGACTGCATTCAATCAAGTCTGCTGGACCACAGGCAGGGAACACAGTTTTGTCTTTTTTATCAAATTCCTATGTCTGACAAGAATTGACTCATTTTTGCCAGCAATGTTGCTATTTATCTTGATGTTGAAATTGCATCCACTTGGCAGAACAGAGATAAGGAAACTTGACTAAAAAGAAAGAAAAGGGTAGTATCTGTTAAGTGTAAAATATTTTCTCCAAAATATCATGAAGCACTAAATTATTTCTTCTAAAACCTGAAATACTGTACTGCATGCCAGGAATAAGCTTCTTTTCCCCTCTTTAAATAAGTTCAAGTTCAACTCAAAGAAGCAGGTGCATATTCTGAAATCTTTATCAGCTTAAAAAAAAAGAGGAAAAAGAAATCTGGAGAGGAGCTAGCTCAGCTTCTGCAAAAGCACACCTTAACTTTGCTGCTTATAAGAAAAGTTGATCGGTGCTCAGGTAAACCCCTGGGCTTGAAAAGAAGAAACAGATTTTACAAAACACCCCTTCTATTTTATTTTCCCTCGTCATTTCAGTCCGGAAATCCCAGCTATCATCCCTGCTATTCATGTGTTGATATTATCAGAGGTTTATAAAAAAAACATGTCTGATGAATTAAAACATGTGACTGGCCAACAGCAGCAGCCCAACTGACCACAGGTTAGCGAGGGGGATGAACTATGGTTATGTTTTTTTAAACCCCACGCTGTCCTTGGAACGGAGGCTGCATTCGGCGCCATTAGATACAGCTACGGTGCTCTTGATCTATTATTTACAAAGAAAAACCCTTCACTACTTAAGTGGCCCCTTCTACTTCAGCCTTCAATTTCAGCTGCATCAAACAACCTGGGGGGGGATGAGAAAGAAGGGGGGGAAAACTTGAGTTCATAATATAATTCTATGCAAGAGAAAATTATACTTGAGTAGAGAAAATACAGAATGCCTGGAATAAGGTTTGGCATCCAAACTGCAAACCTATCAGCTTCCTGCAAAACTAAAATGATAATAATCTTAGTTTTTAATAAAACTATGTGGGGTTTTAAGGAATTTATACACAGGTGCACAAAACAATTTAGCTCCTCTTCTAAAAGTAAGATGAAAGACTGAGTACGAATTGCAGGACTCCTCGTTGTAAAAAATCACCATATTCCATTAAAATATAATTTTGTAATAAATTCAGTAATTATCAAGACTATTCTTTAAGTCATACTGCATTCAATCTAATTAGAAAGCTTAGATCTCACCTTTGTACTGAACTTTCAACTCTCTGATGCCAATTAGAAACTATTTTAAATGAATTTCCCAATTAAACTGACTCCTGTGATCAATTCTGACAGAAGATAAAACCCAGAATTTTCAGGGAGGGAAAAAAAAAGGGAGAAAAGAGAGGAATAGAGATGTACAGCCTATCTGTATTTCTGAAAATATTTTGAATGGTTTTGCATCCTTATTATGATGAATATCTCATCTCCTGTGCCTGAAACATCCTCTCAGAAATAGCTTATATCAAAAGTGTTTAAACTGCAATTAGTATTGTTTCATTATTCAGCACGTTTCCATTTGCAATAAATACCTTGTTTTATTATACTCTGTATTTGGTTTTCATGTTATAAACTATCACATTAGATGAATTATAAATGTAAACTATTAACAGTTTAGATTCTTTTAAGTTGTTATCAATTTCAGGCTTTTGACAGCTTAAAGGAAATTCTGTAAACATACCTCCTCTCTAGAAAACGGCTTCTATAAAGCCAAGAGCCACCTTACAATTAATAAATGGCTGTATTCTCCTTTTGTGGAGAACAAAATTAACTGAAGTTTCCCATATAAAAGACCATATAATTAGCATTAGTAAAATGTGGCAAGATATTCCGACAGCCTAATTATATCAATGAGTCATCTAACTCTGCTGTTTGTATCAATTCAATTTATCTTCATTTCAATCAGTGCAGCCTGACGGATAGGTATCATTAGAGGTGACAAAGGCTCCCGCTGCAGAAAAGCGCAGGACAAGGCATATCCCAGATAAGGCAGCCTCAGACCTTCCAACGCGGCGTAGCTGGAAATGACTCCTTGTATACACATCACTGCCTTCACTAAGGGTGTCTACAAGTTATCATTAGGCACATTCATTGTTAAAGACTAACCAGGTCAGTGTTTCTGATCAGGTTGCAAATTAGACCAATTGAAGTGCTCTTAACCTACAGACTGGTGTCAGTAAGGACCTAACGGTGCTGAAGCTACATAGTAATGTGCACAAGCACACCACCATTACTGCACATTTCATGCTGAACACAAACAGATTTAAGCAAAACTACTGGGGAGGCACGTGTATAGAGAATACAAATTACACAGCGACATAATGCTGTTGTTTTAGTGCAATTTTGTTGCAAAACAATTGTTCATCAGCGAACATATTAACCAAAAGTGCAGACTTGGGCAATGAGAGCATTAGAGGTGCAGATAAACATGTCATTATAAAGCCAAGGAACCAACGTGTATTTCTATTTCAAATTATAATCCTGCTGGCTTTCCATATAATAGTTAAATAACAGTTTTCAGAAAAACAAATGATGGCTAAATGAGGGGTTTAAAGTCTGATCTAGCATTTGCATTATACTTGGCTGAAAAAGCTGATGTTGGGAAGGAGGGGGGCAGAGTAAAATCGTTTCACTTTCCACACTTACTGTTTTTTCCTCCATTCTATTTTCTTGCATGAATTCTAGCGGTGAGGGTTGCATCCTGCCTGCTCCTGTGAGTGGGGCATGGCACACTAGGGAAACCAAACCCACGGAGCACCAACACATAGAAAATACCTACATGAAGTTATGCTTCTGTTTTTTGTGTAGTAAACCAGCATGCAAGCTATCAGTGCTTCCCTGTTTGACTGCTACATGTTGGATAAAATGGGCATTGTTTTGACGGGCTATTAAAGGATTTTTAATTGGAGAGCTTCCTCTCAAGCTGGATCTACACAGATAGACCAGTTAATAGGTGTAGTGTTGAAAGTTGAAAGAATACAGCCAAAATATTCAAAAACACACAAGAAAAAAAATCACGCAGGATGTACAAGATTGTGCAATATAGCACTTCACTAAACAAGTTTGGTATATGAATTTAGGAGTTTGGTGTTGCTTTAAAAAAAATACATCCCATCAGCAAACAAGAGAGATCTCCACACCAGTGTCAATCATATATTTTCTAATCACTGCACAGAAGTAGGGACAACATACAAAGAGCATGTCCATTAATCAATATGCAAAGAATACATCATCTCAAGAGTATGTATTTATGGTTATAAGTTAAGATGATTATGCAGCATGAATTTCTGAGCTGGGAAACTCTTTATCAGCTAACAAACGGCAAGCAAACCTCAATTTAGAGCCATGTGCAGTTATGTCCTTAAAGGCTGCTTAAAGAATTCAAGGGGAATTAAGCTGAAATGAGTGACAAGGTGGAGAGGACATGGGACATTGCATGACAAGCAGTGACCAGCTGGAGCATTTCAGGTCAGCTGATAAGCAAACGGTACAAATTGTCTGACCTGGGTCATTACAACTGATAAATGCAAGGAAATAATAACCTTGTACATGCATTCAAAGCTGTCCTGGGGTTACTCTAACACCCTGGGTTGGTCTCTATTGGGTGGACAAGGACTACACCAAACAGCCCAGCACAACCCACAGGAGGAGCCCCTCAGCTGGGATCCAAACTCTCAAGCTGAGTTTGGATGGTGCTGGAGAAGATTAGATTGGAGACATCAAGAAGGACTTCTAGTATTCACTCCACACTCCCAAACTGATGAGTAATAGCAATTTTTCCCTCAACAGCACTTTCTTTGTATGAGCACACACACTGCAAGTTTAAAAAAATGGAACAACCACAACTCCAAATAAAACACAGAACAGAAGAAGAAGGAAATTAGTAAGTGTCTTGTTAATTAAAAAAATAATTAAGTAAAAGCTTTTCAGACAACCTGACTCAAATTCTGAATGAGCTGCTTCGCAGTTTAGAATCCAAGCCAGAGGATGGTTACAAGCTCAAAACAAGTGTTATTACAGACTACTATCTAGACATGGGCCAAACTAAACAAGGCTTTGAAGATCTCCAGACAATGCTCTGAATGGGAACCCGATCCAAATTCTACCACTTGTTCTCATCTCAAATTCAACTCAAAACCAGACAAACCTGGATGCTTTAACATGCACTACTACATTTTTTGTTCAGAACACAATGAGCACAAATACACACAAGCCAAAATAAACCAGTGAACCAGGATCTGGAAAAGTAACCTGAAAAGTGAAATAAAGACTGGGATGGATCTTTTTAGAAGCAGTTCTCCAGAAGAGGACTACACACACACACATGTGCTGGATTATCTGTCTACAAGACTGTGTGTGCTGTCAATTGCTATTACATACCTGAACATGTATCAGCAAATGTCAGTGGCTCTTATATAACATAACCTAAACTTATTTCAGCCTTATTTTTCATGTGTTTACAAACCTGGCCTCTAACTTTGGGTCTGGAGTGATATATAGCTGTGCAGCATGTGTTTCTAGAAATACTCCATTATTATTAAAAATCTTGAAATAAATTAAAATGAATATGTTTGGGGTTTCTCAGAGAAACCGGCACTCTCTGTGGTGAGATGAGGCTCTCAAAGTGTTCCAAAAACTGGCATAACCTGGATTACAACCCTTTTCTATGGAGGAGAGAGGCAATACCACTCCCTTGCATCATACCAGAGTACAGAGCTGAGTGGCCTATCTCCCAGAAAAGGCACCATTCTTGGCATTTCTGCTGATGCTGTTTCTACACACAGGAAGCATGGAGGCACTCTAGAGCTAGAAGCTGTCCAACAGCAAAGGCTCTAAGTAATAATTCTCCTTGAGAGGGTGGCATTGCCAAAGGTCCTTCCTTCCTCCTTAAGCCACCTTCTCGAGGTGAGAATTTTCTCATCCTAAAGAAACTCATCCTCACAAGACTTCTGCCAGGCAGGAAAAGCCACTGTCCCCAATTTACAGAAAGGACATGACATGGGGAAGACCGTGTAATTTACTTCATTTGTCCATCAGTGGGGCAGGATCCTGAGCCCACATCTGGAGCTAACCTCCCAGGAGCCATTCCGTAAAAGTAATTATGTGTCTGACCTCAAACAAATAGTAGGAACTCACTGTTTAAAAATTCATTCTTTCTCCTCTTATCATGGAAATAACAAGGTATAACGAGACCCAGCCATGGGCAGCTGAATGCAGCTATTTCTGCAGAGGGATAAAGCTTTGAACCTTAACTGATGTGTAATAGTTAAATACGGTCACAACCCCAGTCGCTATCCCAGAACAACCTAATGTCCTCTTTCTTCCCATTTCCTCCCTCCCCCAACAGTCCAATTGTTCTGAGGGGATAGAGATTAATGATATTCATACTAGAATAACAGCTACAGGGAAAAAAGCAAGCAAATATATTACAGGACCGAAATTACAGTAGTAAGAAAATACATCGTGCTGTGATGTAGAGATATAAATGAATTAATCCTGACATCTGTTTCTTTTGCAGAGGAATTAGTCATAGTTTGAAGCTGACCTTGCAAGAAGCATGCAAGGTGATCAACTAAAAATGGATAGTGTGCCCTCTCCCCTGTTGTGGAGATAATACTCTTCAACCTCCCAAATCACACACTACAAGGTGTTCACCAAAGGTCACCCCACTTTGTACACTGAAACCAAGAGCTACTGGACAGTCTGTGCATTTGATCCAGATCATCCAAAGGTCAGACAGGTACCCTGAGTCCCAGCTCAGCTACAACCCATAGCAGCAGCACAGTAGATTGCCAGTCAGTTTTTCTCTAAATTTTGATTTTTTTTTTTCCCCCTGATCTTAGAAGAATGTTTTATCTGCAACTGTCACAACGTGGAAGAGATTACCATCACAAAAGCTATTTTCATCTGGTCAGGTGGCTTTTTTTCACAACACATCATAGTGCTTCCTGGCATTAAGACACTTGTCAAATCATCTTTGTGGCATATTTTCAGACTTAAAAACCAAATCTTCGTGCACAAGTTTGGGCCAGTAGTTAAAAGGCAAACAAAGCCAGTGATCCTAGCAGGTTACAATGCTCTTGCCATATGCTTCCCTTCAGGCTCACATTTTCTGCAAGATGTGAACTAGTGTCAGTAAGCTAGAACTGCTGATTGCATGCTAAGATTAATACAAGTATTGAGGAACTTTGTGCCTCCATCGTGTTTCACTAATATTTTTAAAGAAAATACATTAGCATGGAAGGAAATGTGGTTCCTGCATAAACAGTAGAGCTATTTTTCAGAAAGACTTTAGAATCAGACATACATTGCATGCTTGAAAAATAAACCCACACTCAATAGGCTTTTCTTAGTGAGCCCCAATGTCTTAAAAGGACAAAGAAATCCTGGTTTTAATGAACTCCCTGAGTAAGTTTTTACATAATATATTTTAAAAAGTGAATAAACCTGTTTTAACGTGATAGCTTCCGTAGGGCTCAAGAGACATTCTAGTCTATTGTGTCGGTGGATTAACTCTATTCACCAAGGAAGAGGATACCAACATGTTCTATTATGCCCAACAACTGCAGAGATCTGCACGAGTGAATGCTGTGCTCACACGTGTGTGCTGAATCATCAAATGCCCTTTCCAGCAAGAATCTGTATCTCCAACTTCCAGACTTTGCTGTGCAAGTTACTTAAGCCTTCTTTCTGTGCAATGCAAGTCACCCTAGTGGAGACTCCTTGCTCCAAGGATGTTCCCAGGCCGTGGGTGCTGCTGGAGGGAACAGCCACAGTGCAGGACACAACCACGCTGCTGCCTGCCCTGCACCTCCACCAGATGTTAGGAAACCTCAAGCACTGGCATCCAACCTGAACTGCCACACCCTCCCAACCTCTTACAGCCCAGAAACAGGGGAAAGCCCCTTCTCCCTGGAGTGGGATGGGAACCCTCCAGCAGATTCAAGGAGTAGAGGGCATCTAGCAGCAATGTTTTAAGGGGCCCAAGTTAGATGCACTGGATGATCTATGCTGCAACCCAGCACTTGCCTGACAGCTCTACTTTTGGTTAAACTGCATTTTTTGGTTTGCAAATGTGGGAAGTGGGAATACTTTGGGTGAAACCTGGCCCCAACTAAGAATGAGAAGCTTTGCAACCCATTTTCCCTGAGGGCAGCATTTTGCTCACTTTTTTTAAGTCAACACCAGGCAGAACACGAAGTAAAGTATTCCTCTTTGCATTTCACAGAAGAAGGTATTCAAATACTTGAGGCTATCAAAAAGGAGAAAAACTTCGTTTCCATGTGCCTTCTCTAACAGACTGAATTTAAAAACAATTAGAAACCCTGGAAAAAAGAAATTAAATTTAAAAATCCTAGCATATAAAGAGATTAGGCTTATACTATATGTGGCAGAGTTGCCCCCAGCCTGAGATTTTGTCAACAATTCTTGATATTTGGTCTATTTAGCTTCTGGGCTTCACATTCTGCTTCCTCGGTGTGAGCACAAGAAAATCTTTTATTTTTTTACAGATGGGGATTTAAGAGGAGGCTGTTGATTTCAATCAGTTGCAGACCTTTACCCTGTAACACAGTCCTCAACGCAAAGCCCTGTGTCCTTCTATTTACGTAAAAGACTCCCATGCTATGGGGCCCCACAGAAGGCTCAAATATCCACAAAGAAAATACCTAGGAATGACTCTTCCTACAGCTGATCTGGTAGAAATCCTTCCACCTGCAAAGACACGCTTTTGTGCACTGTCTCGCTCTGAGATGGGCTGTGTGAAACCACAAAAATGCAGCTCCAACGGCACAAGCTCCATCTGCACTATGGAGACTATTAAGGCTAATCCAGCATTCCTAGACTGTGGTGCGAGACATTCCCAGTATAGACCTGCTCCAGCAGCACCCTGCCAGTGAGTTAAGTACTCTAAAACCATAACTCATCTCATGTTTCCCCGGCAGCCGCGCCAGGTCAGGCGATCCCGGCTGCTCTCCCGTGTCTTGCCCTCCTCGCCTGCATCTTGGCTGTGCAGCTGGTGGCCAGCACACACAGTGAGCTGGACAGTGGGACTGACCCCAGCCAGGGCCATCAGCCTGAGTGCTTTAAGAGTGGTTATTATTATATATAGTATATATTATATATATACTCAGAGCCCTTCTCTGATTTGGTCTCCCAACCGTGGCAGTAGAGATGAGAGCATGGTTTATAACCCACTTGAGTGGGTACAACCATGGGCAACAGCCCAGGTCTGCCCATCTCTACGGTTCACACCACAGTGAAACAGTTTGGGAAGCTAAATCCACACACTGGGGAAAAAAAATGCAAAAAAGATAAAGAAGAAAAAAAATAAGCCCTCCTCTGCCGAGTTATCTGTCACTACAGCTTTCTGAGTTAGCTAACAGGAGTCAGCAACACCAGCACTGGGGAGGGAGAAATGCAGCAGAGTCACGTTGAGGCCATTCCCTTCAGCTGCTTCAGCCTGATGCTGTATCAGCCAGAGTGCAAAACCATATCCCAGAGACAATCTGCATGGGGGGGTGACTGCTGAAGCTGGCATGGGCACTGAAAGAAAAGCTTGTCAAGCTCTACCCTTGGAGCACACACAATTTAAACTGGAGAAAGCAAGCTTTAGCCAGCATGGCTTCACAACATTTTGCCCTCCAGTGAGCAAAATCAACCATATCATCAAAAGCGCAGTTTTGCTGGCATAATTGCATTTACGGAATCACCGGGGATTTTGCATGAACAGCTACAGCAGTGTGGAAAAAAACCCCAAACCAAACACACACTTCATCAATATCCTTGACCAATGTAGCTGTGTTGGCAAAACTCTTCAGAGCAGACCTGGCCTGTATTACTATCACAAATCCTATCAGAAAAAGTATTTTTCTCCTGCTTAGTTTAAGCTCTGCAGTTCATGCAGTACAAACCAACTTATTTTCACTTCTGCTTGTATTCAATCCCCATTTTTTACAGGTTTGCAGACCTTACAGATTTCAAATACTGCAGGGGGGAGTTGAAAACCAAATTCCTTTTCCTTGAATGGGCTTTGTAAATATAATTTTTCATAAAAAGGAGAGGGGAATCCTGCCTGTGAAAAACTTCTGCTAATAACAGGAATTCTCCTTACCAAGTAATCAGTCAGGTTTCTATAACCAATATATTGGTAGAGGTAGCTGCTGGCTGGTAAAGGTGAACCAACAATCATACACGAGCGCTCTAATTTGGTCCCCCACAATTAGCAACTCTGTCTCCCATCAATGGTGATTGGCAGACCCCTGGCTAGGATGACAAAAATAGACATAAAATTTAAAAATTGTCTCTTCAGGTGTTACTGGGAAAATGGCATTGGGAGAGACAAGTCAGCTGGTGGGCTGCAAGGCAAGGAACGAGCAGAGGTAAATGTGTGAGGATGATGTCCCTCACAAGAACAAGCTCAGGAGGCAACAGCCACTGCCTGGACTACAGGCACGTGTGTTGTCCCTTGGAGGGACACACTAACTGGGTGACCAAGGCTGTGCCATACCCTCACACTAAAATTCAGATTAACTGCTCCTGCAAGCTTCTTTCTTTATGGCTGCTGCTGAAGAATTGGAGCATACTCAGCCTGTGGTTGCTGAGCCCCTCCACATCCCTCACTCTGGAAAACAAGAGACTCAGCGTGCTCACAGTGACACCACAGCAGCCCCCTCACTGCCCTGCCAGCATCCACACACCCCTGAGCAGCTGCTTCAACCTTTGCTGCCTGCCCCAGAATCATGGAGGCTCCACAGAGAGTTTCCAGGTTCAGTGAGTACTTTGGTGTTTTTTGGCTGGCAAAGGACAGAGCCCCATGGCTGCCTCAGTCCCAAACAGGGGCACCAGCCCCGAAGCCCCCTCCAGCTGCCATCTAAAGGGCAAACTTTGGAAAATGCTCCATCCAGAAGCAACTGCACTATCTCACTCCCCTGAACCTTTTGTGCCTTTCTTTGTCCCAGTTACTGGGGGAATTCACATGAGAAGAGCAACTCTGTTTTATAAAGGCAAACTGCAAGTTTGAAAACCAGGGGTCTTAAAGAGATAGAACAGGCAATAGAAAATGAATGCAGGTTTAAGATTACCTCCACATAATTTTACAACTGCAAAGTGTTAAGATGTCTTTCTGCTTTGCAGCTGGCAAATCCAGAGTTAAGGCCAAGACTGCTTGATATGTGGCTTTTTTTTCCTTTTAAATAACCTTTTTTAAATCACTTCTCTGTTGCAGAGGAGCCTGAATTCAGAGTGTGGTGGGTACCTCTACAAAGCATCTCCTCCATTTACTAGTATGGGGAAAAAGAGAGAAAAAGATTCTGTTAGGTTTCTTGAAAGCATCAGTGCTTCCACCAAGCAATTCAATATTAATTAAACACCCTGTAGAGCAGAGAACATCAGCTCTAACTCAATACCTCCAACAATTCACACTGGGTTGATTTAAGACGTTGTCACTTCTACCCCTTTCCTGGCAGCTGACACCTTCATCGAGATGGCAGAAGACAGCATGTGCCCATGTGTGAACTGCAGTGCTCTGCTCCCCAACACACTGACAGTGGTTTAAGGTCACCACCAGAGTTAGCACCCACCCTGCTCCATATTGTCTCCTGCTTGACGGAGGGCCAGGGCAGGCAGTTCCAGTGCCAGCTCCTGGGTCAAGGCACTGAAACTCATGGTTTGTACTTCCTGTGGTGTCTGCAAATTACAAGATTATCTATCCTTCCTGGCTGGAAACTGCCAACCATTTGGGCTTTCTGTAAGTTAGCCCAGTAGATTTTTAACCACACTGCTTAGTGCTCCCCACAAGACCATCCTACAAATATGCAGCAAGAGCTACTATGTCAACTACAGGCACTGGGCTGCAGCATGGACCTTCAACCAGCAAATACTCTGAGCCTTGTTATTTATCCAAGACAAACAATAAATGGTGGTGGCTTAAAACTATTGGAAGAACATCATCTGACCCCAAATGGCCATTTTTGGGACTAATTTGCCACCTCTGCATCTCAGATACAGAGACAGTTGTTGGAATAAGGGAGCAGGCAGTCACACGTGAGCTGGGGTGACATCCACTGGCACTGCAGAGCAGGATGGGCTCAGGGTCCCAGACACATGGACTCCCCCTCGTGCTTCTGTCCTGGGCTGGTCTAATACAAAGCAGACACAATTTTCACCCACATTGTGACTGCTCCATGCAGGACCAACAGAGCAGCTCCCAAGCACTGCAATACCAGGCTCCACTTTAATGAAGATGGACTCAATCAGCTCTTTGCCCCCTCTATACCTCTTTCCTCATGCAATGCCATTTCTCACCACTGTGACTGAGGACAAGCCATGTGAACAACTTAAACCATGGCCCTGTTTGGATGATGAATGTTTTCTCAACATGAGGAGCTAATCCAGAAGCAGATATATCACCTAAAGCTGGAGGAAGATGCCACAGCCAGCCCATGCCCAGTCAGGGAGCTCTCCAAGGAAAGCACTTCTGGGAAGCATTCCTCCAGCCCAGATTCTGCTAACAGTGGTTTCTCTCCTTGCTGTGCATGTCTCTTGTGGCCACACAGGCAAAGCCAAGCCACAGTCCAGGCTTGGCTCCTTTTATTTTTGCTCTCTTGGCACCTTCATGCTGGCTGGGCACTACCAGCAGGGGAGTTTTCTTTCACCATCACAGTAGCCCCAGCATCCCAGAATAGCTGCACAGATGACATCCTGACTCAGCCCAGATGGATGTGTGCAGGAAAACTGATAATCAAAGCTGATGCAGAAATATAAGAAGTCTGAAGAAAAATATTCCAGACTGTCACAGCTTGCTTTCCAGAATGTAAATACAGGTTTAATCCATCCTTGGACTTGCCAGGAGGGCTGCAAAGAAGATGTCAATGATCCTGGTCTAAAAAAACCATGGTTGTAGAGACAGAGCTGGACTCTCAGCATGCTCACCAGAAGCTGGTAAGAGAACTGGGAGGTCTCATCCAATTTTAGCATCTACCCCCCCCCCCCCGCCCCAGCACATGCAGAACTTTCTTTCTCCCCTCACTGTCTTCTCCATCCCTCCTTCCACTTGTGGCCATAACTTCAGGCACAGAGGGACAAGGTTGTCACCAGTGTGATGTTGGCTTCTCACAGGACCCTGCAGCTTCCAGCAAAGGGGCACCTCCCCAGTCACAGGCCTTGCTCACCAGAAGTTAAATTTTAAAAAAAGAAACCTAAGCATAAAACCCACCTCAAAAAAATCCCAAACTGAATGAACCATCCTAAAAAAGCCAGAATCAAATCATTAAGCAAGGCTCTTTCCCCAGACAATGGAATTGTGGACAGAAGTGATGAGGAAATTCTCCAACTCATCTACTGATCTGTAGAGCAGGAAGTGACCTCTGTAGCTCACTCTGATGAAGTTAACCCAGCAGATAGTCCCACTATTCAGAGAAAAACTACCATTAAGCAAGATGACGACTATTCCCATTTATAATTTCCACCACCCTGAAAGGATTTAAGCACAAACACCTTTCAAACACAAGATTGGACCTACTTAAACTGAAGAGCCATAAGCCAATAGCTGGCTAAGAGGACACTAACCCAAAAACTCAATTGAAATTAAATAAAGAATTATGCATAGAAAAATATGGTCAGTAGCTATTCAGAATGATAAGCTGAGACCTACCAGGACAGTGTTTCTATGCCCCAACTCTGCCACTACCTTAGCTCTAGGACATGAAGGAACTTTAACACTTACAGCCTCTTCTACAAATTCAAGATGCTCAATGACAAAAGTGTTACTGAGTGGAAGGAAAGAAAAACCTTTTCTCTGCCAAAACTTTGTACCAATAGTACACTCAAACCCAAGTTTGAATTCCAACCCTAACATGTATTTAAATGCAAGATCTATGAGTGCCAGGAGATCACTGTACAACACTGCACAAATTTTTCACTGAAGCTCAGAGCTTATTCTAGTGCCAGGGTAGAAACAGGAATTATTCTGAGAGGACTGCTCCATGCACACAGTCCCACTGATCCCCCAACATAATGCAGGAAAACGCATCCAGGATCCCTCTGTCCATCAGAAAGTAAAACCAAACAATATCTGATTATTAAAAATGTTCAATAATAACTGCTCCAGCAACATTTTTTAATTTGTTGTAAGTATCTCCACAAACTTATAACCTTAGGACAGCAGCTAAAATTCTCTCTAAGCAAGTCCTTGGGCTTGAAGACTGATTGTCCTCTCTGCAGAAATGAAATTTGCCATATTATAAAGACAGCACACAAGCCTCAAAACCAAATTAATAGTTTTTTAGGGTAAAAAAACTATTAATTTTTTGTGGTCATCTCCACAACAACTAGCATGCTGTGAGCTGAGCTGAAAAAGTGATTATTTGTGAGAGGAGCAGTAAGTACTTTTATCAGCAACCATGTATATGGAGTAGATGCAAAGCTTCTATATTCTGGGTTTTTTCCTCCTTTCCTTTGGCAATGCACAAGCTACACATTTGTGTATACACATGTACTAGAGGACAAACAGATGCTCACACTCACCATTCACTTTGCAAAGTGCTGCATATTGTATATCAAGTTTTGAATTTTAAAATGCAGAAAATACTGGTTAAAATCTTCTACATATTATTTTATCGAACATGCCAGACACCCCCTCATGGTTTTGGATGTGGGTGTGGATGTCTGCAAATGACTCACCATCGCTGGCCTGGAAGCCCAGGTATGCAGGGATGGACCATGCAGGGAGGAGCAGGAGGTCCTTTCCTGCACAAGGAAGCCTTCCTCAGGCTCCCACTCACATCCTCAAAATGCCAGTTCCAAAGCACCTGCCTCTTGCCAAGTCGAACCAGACACTGATTTTCCAGAATCCAGTATCTGGTTTTGAAGCAAGGTCTGAATGAACCAGGCAGATGAAAACAAAAGTGCAGAAAGGTATCAGGAGGTTGTCAATCCAAGCCATGCATCCCTGGCAGGATGGCTTTTGGCTTGGGTGATATGAGGCCCTACAGAAAGCAGGAGCAAAATGGAAGATGTGCTACTTTTAAACAACTTAATTTCCTGTCAATATTCAGCTACTGGTGAAATGTATTTTCAGATGTGGGATGTCACAAGTACCCCATATTCCTGTTTCTTAAAGCACATCAGAGTGCCTCACCAGGGCTGACCATTCTCCTCGGAGATCATGGAGCAAATTTACAGTAGGTTTAAAATTAGTCACACTCTGTGTGGCCAATGATACAGTTTATTTTTGGCAACAGTGTGATATTCACGAGCATTACTTAATTCTATTGCCTGGGTAGGAGAACTGAGGCCTGGAGTGAGGTGGGCTCTGGTCCAAGGTCATGTAGACAGTTGGTGCAGCATAATTCCAAGATGCCTTTTAATTATTGAAGCCACTTTTGACTCTCTCTGACGCCCCTAACTCAAGTAGCTGGGGGCTCAGGAAGGGGCTGCTTTTCTGCTCTGCTGAGGAGATTCATCCCACCATATTAAGTAGGATTCAAGCACAAGCCATGACTGTCCTACATTAGCTTCCCTCCATGCCTCTTCCCCTGGAAAAGACACAGGGGGAAAGAAGGAGCCTTAATGATGCCCAGGGGGTGCCAATAAGTTTAACTACAGACAGTCATTTTTTTTAATGGAATTCTGGCTGATACAGTTTGAGTAAGGAGGATGAGAGAATCTTTCACTGTGTTTTTCTAAAGCAAATATTTGGTGCTTTCATCTTCCAGTGCTTTAACATGCAATCTGTCACCAAAAAAAAAACCATTTACGTGGGAGTTCATGGAAAATATATCATGTTTCAGACGGCAATTGAAGAACAGGGGGTATCCATTGTACTGCTCAGAAATGTAATTCATGGAAACTGGGTTGCAAACCACACAGATAGTTATTATCCCATCTGCAGGTGTGACAACAACACACCTTAATATTGATGTTTCACACTTTACTTGTCACCACCATCTTCCACCACCACCATCACTGAATAAGATGGGACAAAGGGTAACAAAAGTTTCCATCATCACTTGTCCAAGACTCCTCATCAATTTCCACCCATTTCAATAAACACCCTGATTCCCCAGTGCAATCCATAGCTTTCTCTCTGGGGTGCCAATCCCACGCTGGCAACTACCTGGAGCACCTCACACACCTGTCAGCAGTTCATACCACCGTAATAAAACCAGGCAAAGAATCCTACAACCAAGCACACTTCTCCAGGGCTTTGTTTTTCCTGGCTGGGAACACCAAGAATATCATGCACATATTTGAGCTGCTCCACCTAGTCATTATCCCAAGAGAAAAGGACAGCCACACTTCTGGTATGTAGAGCCACACAACCAGCACAAACACAAACTCCTCTTGGCTGAGCTGCCTGGAGATTGCTGTGATTTGCAACTGACCCATCGCCAGCCAGCTCCGTTTCTTGACCACCCTGGTCGTGGCTCCCATTCTCCGCCTGCTCTTGGCACAGTGACGGCTGAGGCTGGCGTTTTTGTCAAGTTCCCTCCCCCTCCTATTTCGCTTTGTGCCTGGCCAAACTCCTGCCTTCCTCTCTGCCCGTTAGCAGGCAGCATCAATGGGGGCAAGCGGAAGGAAGGAGGGCACCGAGCGCTTGGCGGTCGCGGGGCACAGCCGCCGCGTGGAAATGCTTCCAACGGCGTTGTGGTGGCACCAAAAGGGACACAGAGAGGGCTGGCTGCACCTTGGCCATCACTGACCTGCTAATGCAGCGTGGAAAATCACTGGAGTCACTTAGTGACACGCAAACAAACCACGGGATTTATTATTTTTCCCCTTGCCTTTACCACCCAGCTAAAAAAAGGTCAAAAAAGACTCCTTGTACAAACCAAACAGTTTTCTTCACAAAACTCACAGTGTCCTACTTGCAGCTGACTAATTTCTTTTGTAGTGGATTTAACACTTGACCAAAGCTAGCTCTGAGAGTGGAACTGCAACAGGCTGTTACATAGAACTTGGTGGTTGTATGATTAAGAATAATCTATAGGGGTCTTCCACTTGTATTTTTAGATAATGGAGGCTGCTTTTGCACTGCAGCTGCACAGAGACCAACCATTTCTATTACTGAAAGTACAAGGTTAAGTGACACACCCGAAGTCAAAAAGGGCAACAACCTCCTTGATTTGCAGTCTGCTGTTTTAATACTCAAGACAATCCTTTCCAACTTGCAACATTTCCATTTCCAGATGGAAAATTGCTTCCCTCTTAAAACACAGAAATCAGAAACAACATTATATCAGCTGCTGTTATTTTCTTTAGTCTTCTTTATTCACCTCTGCTTTTCTTCCCTTTCTTTGGCTTATACACTGGGATCAATTATCTAAATTTCTTGCTCAGCTGAAGTTGCAGTTCTCCAGTCATAACAAAGAGAGGAATTAGATTACAGAGGAATTTACCTGCTGGAAAATGCCATTACCTTCCCAAGCAGAGCAGACGGCAGAAGTTTTGTACCACGCTCACTCAAGCATGTCCAGCCCACTGTGACAGTATTGCTCAGTCACTGCTCTGGGGAGAAGTCAGTTTCCATCTTCTGTCACTGTCACCTAAAATCCCTCTTCTCCTTAATCCAAACCAAACCTTCTTATCCAGGCCTGCTGTGGACAGCAACAAGTCTTAATCTACACAAGGCAGAAAAGTCCTTTTATTGCTATTATTTCCTATCTGGCTGTCTCCAGGGTGGCCCTGGGGTTTCCACAAGCCCTGGGGACATGTTGCTGTTTAAGCACAGCTGTGTGCACCATGCACCCATGTGCTGGCCAGGGACATCTGCACCAACATCCCACACAGGGGCTGGGCTGGGCTCTGGACTCATGTTGCACTGTCCAGTCTGGCTGTGCTGCTGCTTGCTGTCATCACTGCTGGTTTTCTCATCTCCTTCTAAGCTGGAAATGTATCTCCAAAAAGAACGAGGGGGTTCATCCCAGCCATATCCACAAACAAGCTGTGTTCACTGGCAAGAGGAAATCAAAACATCTCCTCTCCCTCTCCCAGCTAGCTACCAACTCACTTCTATTTTCAAGCCATGTTTGTCCTTTCCTGGCCACAAGTGCCCAACAGCTTTTTCCTGCCTGCTGTGAGGAGCAGGTTTCCTCACCTGTCACTTCAGCTCGTTGTAAGCAGAAGCCTGATCTGAAAGCCACCGGCAGTGATGACACGCTCAAACGAGCGTCTACTGATTGAAGGCCCTTGTCATCACCCTTGACCCCAATCCTGTAGATCATGTTAAATCTAGTATTATCTCCCTGCAAACTTTGTTTTCTTGAGAGGTGAAAGAATGACACCAGAGCCTGGACCCGAGGGGCTGAGTGAAGAGCCTGTCAGGCAGAGGGTGGCTGGAGATTGGAGAGAGGATGAAGGGGCTGCGATGCCACTGACACCTTCATTCATCCCTTCTTCTCTCTCCTCTTATGAAGAATTATTTTAGGGATTAAAATTAAATAAAACAATAAATCAGAACTTTGCAAAAGAAAAATAAGTCTGGTGTGAACTAAATGTTCCCCTGTTGTCCTTCACTAGAAAAGTGTTATTAGTACTGGATTCAAGAAACCCTTCTGCTTTAGCCCAACACAAGCATGTACTCCTATTTGCAAGTGCATCTCACCCCTTTGAGGTAAGCTCTGTTACTCATTTCAAAGAGTCAGGTGTGATGCTTCTCCCCCCCTTGGGTTATGCCACTGCCCATGACAGCTGGGGTGGACCTCCCTCCAAGATGGGCACCTAAGTCCCATCCTCACTGAGCTATCTACAGACACCATGAGATGCTCCAATCTCACCTGACTACTCCCTGGGAGACCTGGATGGGTTAAAAACAAGACACAAGAGATTGTTTCCATGTGGAAACAACTTTGCCTCTACTACTCTGCCAAACATGAAGTTTTAAATAGGCCTTGGGTAGAAATGACAGCATGCCTGAAGGTATGTGAGGCCTGTATAGAACACGCACAAGAATAGGATAAGCAGGAAAGAAAAAATCTTAGGTTTATATGCTGCTTCTTAACAGAAACAGAGCTTTAATAAGTTATTTGCCTGCAAAGATTCACAAATTCATAAAAGGTCCTCTTGAAACATGTAAACCACAGTCCAACACAGAAAAGGCAGGTGTTGAAGTGCTATGTAGAAGTGAGGTCATAGTTATATTATTGGACCTGAAAAATGGAAAAGTCATTGTATGACTAAAGGATTAGGAGTGGGCCCAGTAAGTGCTGAACTTTGTATCCTGGCTTATGAAGAGCCATCTCAACCGGGAAAGCCACACAGCTGAGGTGGTGGATTAAAGTCTTAACCTGTTCAGCAACAAACCAACTGTAATAACGTGAGAGGAAAGAATTGCCATCACGCAAAAATTCATGCTCTGGAAATTATGGGCTGTATTTAAAATCTATTTCATGATTTAAAAGAATGACACATTTTACCAGGTTTATGAGATTTCATTGTATGAGTTTAAGAGACTTGGATTGGATCTGTTAATTCCATATAAGTCATGTCGTCTATAAAGTAGCTGGTATGTCAGCAATGTGCTGTGGTTTAGCTATGTCTGGTGAGATTTCACATACTGCACTTATTAAAAAAAAAAAAAAAGGCAAGCATGCCACCCCCAGCAGTTTATAGAACATGCTGTGGAAAATCCAGGAGCAGGATCATTCCATAAACACATTTAATACTCATACACATTATATATACACATATAGACGCATATACACACACAATGAGGCGGATAATTAGGCGATAAATTGTGGAAACATGATAAATTGCATTTATCTGGCACCTTTGATTGCTTCATCTGTTCTCTCCTCACTAATCCATCTCTGTGGAGACTGGTTTCGAAGATTAAAAATCCCCGAGAAGTTTAGAAAACAGCCGTATTTTTTTTTTTAATTAGCCTTGAAAGATTCACTTGCTTACCACTATAATTTTGTACACTTTGCTTCATCCAACAGTACTCTTGATCCAACATGCAGAATGAGGAATATTCACTGCTGACATGGACTGGAAAAAACACCGTGTAATATGGATAGGAACTTTATACCCTGTGGTGCAGGGAATCTTCTTTTTTTCTAGTCATACATTGCATGGTCTTTATGTTAAGAGAGATTCTATTCAATGTTTAACTTGGTAAACAGAGATAGTGCTGAAAAGAACCTTACATTTTACATGGGCTCAATTTACAAGTAGCAAGGCAATAAGAACATTCGGGATTTGTCCAAAAGTGGGTGTTCATCAAACTGCCCTGCTCTGAACTAATCCCAACGAGATAGGTTTGTTATCAGAAATAACCCACTCTAAGGCTATTAGAGGTGTACTGCTTTGCCTCCTGTCTCAGGACACACCCTACTATTGTCATTATTAAACCATGTTTAATGACCTAAACACAATTACTTAAAGTGACTTGCCTTTAAATCTGTATTGATAACTAAACAAAAGGAGTGAATGTTCCATTTTCTACTGTATTTACTTACTCGGCAGTATTTGCACAACTGATTTACCAACCTTAATGCTATGTGCAGAGACATATTTACCATCTGATTGGGAAGAAGCAGGGAAATGTGAAGGCTGAGAGGGAGCAGGGGCGCACCCTTTTCACACAGTGGCGACCACACTGCTTGGCAGGAGCAGATCCATTTGGACAGACTGGAATTCCTGCCAGACCATCAGTCTATTTTTATAAAAGCCAAGTTTGTTTATCAGCCATGCTCATGAAGTCACCACCTCCTGAAAGCTTTTGAGAAGCCAGCGTGAAATGAGCTTCATCCTCATAGTTCCTGTTGGAACAGCCTCACTCTCACAAGTAACTAGAGGTGGGCCAGGTACAAGACCTTAGGAAATTATTGTGGGACCATCTCAGTGGGCTAAAGCCAGCAGTAGGTCTGAGCATGTCAGCTCCATGCCAGCAACCCCTTCCCTAAATGAAAACTAGCACTTTTAAAAGCATAGCCATGAGTGTGGGACGCTGGGCCAGAGGTTTCTTCCAAAGGAAATTATTCTGTGATGCACAGAATGACCTCCACTGTCACATCACCCACAAAAACCTCCCACCCAAATCCTACAAGTAATATTCTCCCACTGATTTTGATTAAGGGCTAAAGCTTCTCATATACAAACAAAATGCACATACACATATGGAATGGAGGCAGAAGAAGACACATTAAAACCATCATTCAGGTTAGGATGCTAAATTGATAACAACAGGGATATTCATGAACAAATTCCAATATCATTAATTAAAACAGAAGGTAACTCCAGAAACTATGAGGGGCTCTTCCAGGTTGTTCTGGAATCCTCTGTATTCTCATATAAGAGTCCTTCAGATTCCTCATAAAGGAACACCTGTCACTAACAGCAAGTTTTCCAAACAAACTCTTAGGTTGGCAAATAATCTAGTCCAGTCCCCAAATCCTCCAGAGATTTCTTCACTGTATGAATTCTGCAGCATTGAAATCAAAGTCAGAATATTAAAAAAAGTACCAGGTTGAAAAGTACATCTGTGGCAGGAATAGATTTAAGCCATGTTTCATCAAAAACAGTCCATCAAAATAACAAGACATTCCCTGCTTTCATGCTGTAAGAATGACTACATTTCGGAACAGCACTGCAAGGAGTCAAAACTCAATTAGGAATGAAGCCAAATAATAATTGGATTCATTTTTGAATATTAATAGGATTGAACAATTAAGAAAGAAAAAAGGGAACTCAAAAATCTGAAACAGGATCTCAAGCACCAATTCCTTTGAGCAATGAGAACTGCCACCAGCTCATGGGCTGATGAGGCAGGAAGCACACAGCTAACCCAGCAAATGTAGGATATTGGCTGAACTCCTTAAAAGTTGTCAAAATGCACAAAGAATACCTGTGCTAGGTAGGAGAGGATATTCTGGGTTAACAGCTTTGCTTCACTTCCACACTCAAATTTTGGAGAAATGCATGCACACACCTCGAGCAGGAAACATCCATTCATTGTTCCTCCTTAGGAACACACATGAACTCCAAAGGGCAAGTGATAAGGGCTAAACAAAAGTAAATCATTTCACAACAAAGGAAAGCATTAATAAATTCAGCTCATGAGCGTCTTCAAGCTTCATTAGAAAATTGAGAATTAAGGTCAACCAAATACAGGAAGATATTAAGTCAAGATAAATAAACTAGTGGCCCCCTTTTTTCCTCTAAGCTCGGAAGACAGGGGCGTGGAGCCAACCAGTGAACATTCTTCAACAAAAGCTTCAGTTACCTCTTCTCAGGGGGTCAGTTGTACTGTGGCTTAATATAATAGCGGGTTGGAAGCATAAACAAATTAGGACTGTTAGTTTGAAGGGGGACATGACCGTTGCCTTAGTATTGACCATCACAAGGTCAACAATTACAAACAGCTGAAGGATTACAGCATCACAGAACAGCTGGGGCTGGAGGGACCTCTGGTCTCGTGCAACTGCCCTGCTCAGAGCAGGGTCTGCTGCAGCAGGTTGTTCAGGGCTGTCCAGTCAGGTTTTACCACCTCCAAGGATGGAAATGCCACAATCTCTCTGGGCAACCTGTTCCAGTGTTTGATCAGTAGAAAAGCCTACTGTTTCTTACACTGAAATAGAATTTCCTGTATTCCAGTCTGTGCCCATTGCCTGCTGTTCTGTCACCAGGCATCACCAAGAAAGGATTGGCTCCATCATTTTTACTCCCCCACCAGGTACTTTTATACACAATGACAAGATTCCTCTGGCCTCTTCTCCAGGCTGAGCAGTCACAGCTCCCACAACCTTCCCTTATATGGAGGGTCTCCAGTCCCTTAATCATCTTTAGGGCCCTTTGGTGAACTCACTTCATTAAGTTCATGCCTCTTTTGTAGCACTGGGCCCAGCATCCCAGATGTCACCAGGGCTTAGCAGAGGAGAAGCATCACCTCCCTCTGTCTCTTTACACTCCTCCTGGGCCACTGACCTGTACATCTGCAAGGAAGACAAAGGCATGGGCACCCCAGGAGCCATGGGATCTAGGAAGGAAAGGGCTACACCTGCTCACATGGCTACTTTCCCTGCCACCTTCCCAGGAACTGTGGGTGAACACACCCACCACACTAAAATGCACCGGTGTGTTTGCAGGAAAGCTCTACAAGGCTGAGGAGGAGGAGGAGGGTCCTTCAGCCTGACTCCCCACTGCAGAACAGGCAAGTTACATGTTTGAGATGAAAACAACTTTAAGTCTTAAAACAACACTGCCACGCTAGCCTGGGCTATTTTTCTGGGTGTTGCCCTAACATCTTGATCAGCCACAGAAATGTCTCAGCTGGAGTTTAGTCATGATTCTGACCCAGACTAGCTGGCACCACTGGGTTAAACAAAGGGCAGCCCTGCCTTGCCTCCTTCCTGTGCCCAAATTAATCAATTCATCCCTGCTAATATCAAAAGGATGTGAGCACCTGAGTGGAGAGGAGTTATACAAAGGAGCAGGAGATTTAAGTGACAGTTTTAAAGTATCAAGAAAATACCATTGAACTGCAACAGTTTTCCAAAGGAATTCCAAAAGAAATGCCCTCACCCCTATTTCTTCAGACACGGAAAAATGAATTTGATAATACAGAAAAAAATACGCTATGGCAAGGAATGCTGTTTTGTCAGAGCAATGGAAAGGAAAATGGAGAATATCTCACTCCACTATAACTTCTGTGATTGCTACTCAAATTATGATGATCGTAACCTGGAAAAGAGAACAACTTCTTCCCCAGGAGTTCCAAGCATGGTATCAGGGCTATTTTTACCAATTAATAGATCTCCAACTTGTCACAAAGAAAATACATTTTCTTCCCCAGGAGTTCCAAGCATGGTGTCAGGGCTATTTTTACCAATTAATAGATCTCCAACTTGTCACAGAGAAAATACATTGAGCAACAAGTCTAGCTGCCTCAACTCATCACATGATCTGCCTTAAGAAAACCTTTTGTTTTTGAGAGAATTAGCATGGAAATATGAAATATTTTGCAGTATTTCGCAACACCCACTCACACATTATGTTGTATATCCTGCATGTGTATGTAAAATACAAAATATAATTCACATACAGAGAGCACCCACTGATTACTAATTGGGTACAAAATATATATACCACTTCTTTTCCAAAAGCAACAATGTTTGTGCTTGAATTACTTGTCATCCAGGCAGCAGGCTGGTGTTCACACTGCTACTTTAAAAACTTATGCAGCTGCACTGAGTTCTGTCTTTCCTGAGATAAAAGCATGTCCTGAATATTCTTTGTTCTTCAGGGCTACTAATTTGAACACACCTGTCACTCTAAGTAGAGGGAGTTGTGGAATATTGACATTCTATTGAATTATTTAAGATAAATTAACAATGTTTCACATCCTAGGAGTTTGCTATTTGCAGAAAAAGCCTGACATACTTGTGCTTAGACCTAGTAGCCAGAATGGGGAGAAGTTACAATTTATAAACTATTTTTTATTCCGCATGAAAATAAATAGCAGACACACCAGCTGACTGCATGTGACTTGCCTCGGTTCTGCAAGCAGCACTGTGAGTTTTGAATATTTTATTCTGCTTTGTTGCAGACGGCAAGGACAGGAGTTCTTATGTATCATCTTGCTAATTTATGGCAACACCAGCCCCTTTCTAGTCAACGTAGACAAAATGTTGATGACTAGACTTGAAGCTACAGGATGCTCATTCCCTGTCAGCAGAAGTCATGTTTAGACTTATGAGAAGGTTAGAAGGCATTAGCTCTCCTGCTCTGGAAATCCCAAAGAGGGACCTTGAGCACTGCTGCTGCTCCAGGCCTCTACTCTGACTGCATGCAAGAGCTGAGATACCAAAAACTCCAGGGACTTTTTTTATGGTAACACAATGTTCCTGTCTGCCCATACACAGACACGGATCTTTCAAAGTTTGGTGAGGTTGGAGCAGAAGTTTACAAGTAAGAGGCAGCATCAGTTTTTAATGGGTGCTGCTGCATAGGTGTTCAAGCCTAGATAGGCATAATGTTCACAGCCAACAACACAGCCTGGTGAATCACCAGCATAATTCCTTCACAGAATTATGGGCTTGGTTGATGTGCCGAGAAACGCTGTCCAGGATTTAACACCAAGTCGCTCTGAGTGGGAATGCTGCCTTCCAAATCCTCACCTGGCAGACTGGGGAACATTAGCATGGAAAGGCACACATATATGCAGATACATCTGTATATATATGCACACACATGCAGACATATCTGTATATAGAGGTGTATATTATTTATTTGTTTTTAAGTGTGTATAGATATGTGAAGGGAAACTCTGAATCACCTCCCTTTCCTGTTTTCCCTTTCTCTTTTTTTTTTTAATCTTTTCTGCAAAACACAGAGCAAATGTTGAGAAGAGAAGGGTGGTTGAAGAAGGATGTTCCCAAAGAGCAGAAGACAGCAGCAGTGTCTGCTTGCATGTTTTTGGGTGGGTGTCATCAAGACCTGAAGGACCATTGAGGTGCCCAGTGAGAAGTGACCTGGGAGCAGCAGCTGGGGACAGACACGGTGGGAATGGGGCTGTCCCTGGGCTCTTTATTCTGGGAAGGAAGCCCATCCCTCCTATCCACCCAAAGACCTTTGAACATGGAGAAGAACAATTTGGCATCTGACAGGCCACCAAGGGCACGGTACCCCGTTTGCAAACATAATGCTGAGTCACTAACCATGCCAGAGAGACTGACAACGGGAGATTAGCATGAATTTATGGCTCAGGTCCCTCGTTTTTCTTCATCATGGTTATGACTCATTTCCTACCCACGGGGGCAAAGGGCTGGCTATAAAACCTCCCATTGTTTCTCTCACTTACCTGCTCAGGAGATTAAAACAGATGTTTATTTATGCTCCCAGTTTCTACAAAAAATTATGTAGGAGGAGTTTGGGAAAATATTTCAAAGACAGAAGTGTGTGCATGTGTGGATGTGGAAAGAGGCTGTGAAAGGAAAATAAGACAAAACCTAAATGGGGTTAATCTTCAATTCAGTATTAGTTGGATTATCCTTCATGTACAAATGGATATACATCTCTAATCTTGCAGATATAACCATAAACATACATGGAGCCAGGCAGTGTTCATGCCCACACCAACACCTGGCTAAGGCTGATGTGAGCCCTCGGTTATTTTCTCCATCCCACTTTTGTTGGCACATTCCCACTCAAAGTTTCTGAGTCTCTCACAAGTTTTAAACAGCTTCTTTCCCAGCCTAAATGTGCCACTCCATTTTCTTTTTTTTTTTAATAAAATCCCCACAAATATATCCCCATGTTTTTGAAGTTCTTATTTCACTTAAAAAAAAAAAAAAGAAAAAAACCAACAAAAAAACCCACCAAACAAAAACAAAACAAAAACCCCCACAAAACCAAAAAACCCAACAGGTAGTAAGAGATTTCAAAATCCAGCATCTCTAAGCTCATTAGAAAACCAAATAATTTTATCACTGATTAGATAACCAAAAGAGCATAAGATATCAAATGTCAATCATTCATCATCACTGCATGCAACAAGTATTTTAAATTTTAAATACTGCATGTTTCCAAAATGCTGTTGCTTTTTATGAATGATCTACAGTAGGTTCAACACAGTTGGAGTCATGCTAAGAAAGGAGCTAATTTTATAGCAATGAGGATAAGAGTACCTCTCAGTAGACTACCAAAATACTCTTTTATTTTCTTTTGAACAGCATAAATAGAACTTTGCTACCACTTGTTCCTAACCATTTAACCATATCAGTCCTCAAATCATACTAATTAAGCATTTATTATACATAGTAAACCACATAAAGAAACTTCTTGTTCAGGAAAAATGCCAAATGCTACATGGAGCTCTGGCGAAGTCTTCTCCCATCTTCTGTGAATCATGCTTTTCAAAGAGCAGCATGATCCAGAAAAAGAATCAACACAACAACTCTTTTTCACACACAGGGTTTCTATAGTGTCTACTTAGCAACTTATGTGGAGCACCTTCATACCAAGATGGCCTTAATAAGTACTTTGAAGTACCACCCTTAAAACAAAGGGCTTATATACACAATTGAAATGATTGCAAGTCAGGAGTTACCAAGCACCAGCTGAGCTCTTGCACTTCAGCTGATGCCTGGCACTTTTATTAGTTCTCAGTAATTCCTAAACCTAAACTGTGATTAAATACAGTTTATCTTCAGAAAGTGCTGAACACATCTTTTCAAGCCAGCTTCCCAAGTCAGGTGTCCAGCAACACTTGTCATTTTGGAAAACTCAGCCCAACATTCAGGGCATTTAACTCCTGCTGACACCACCACAACCACTTGAGTGCAGCAAGCAAGGACAGGAAGCAATCCTTCTCTAATTCCCATGCTATTAAATACAAGGGTTGATTACTGGCTCCTAGAGTAGGAAACCCTTCTTATTTTGCCATCGCTGTTGATACAGATGGAGCCTAAGTGGAATTAGATATGAAATATGCACAAAGGTGCTAAAGTAACAATGGTAATGTGGGGATATTATAAGGGAACAAATGCATACACATAGAACATACACATTTTGTAACTTCCCCTCTTTGCCACCCTAATGTTTAGTAGCACCAATGCAAGAACAAGCAAGAATTCAGCTTTTAGATGTCAAGCTGGGTTTTACAGACCAAACTGTCCAAAATTCTAATGTGTAAATTGGACAAATATGGGTCCAAAAAATGTCATTGAGAATGGCATATGGAAAAAGATAATTTTTATGAAAGTATTCTCAGAAATGTACTTTAAAATAAGGCTACAAATCCAACATATTTCCACACATCTGTTTAGCCACACTAAAAAATTGTATTTCTTGGAGGTCACCATGTTCTCTGGAGGTATAAGAAGAGCATGATTAGTGAAGAACTTTGTACAATTGAGACACTGAAAGAGCTTTGAAAATTGCTACAGAAATTAGAACAATCTTGTGTTAGTACGCTCCTTTTTCTTCCTTTCCTTTTTTTTTTAACATTATAAAGTAATAAACAGTAAAACCTGAAATTGCAAGGCCTTCAGTCAGGTCATGCTGATCTCAGTATCTTTAGTTCTCATCCATCTTACCCGCCACCGAAGGTGGTGTACCTTTGATGTGAACTAATTACATTCGAAACATTTTGTCAAACAGCTTAATGCAGATGCCAAATAAGCTCTGTCTGTCTAAACAGGGCTTTAGACAACTTATCACTTTCAGTGTTAACTAAGAGCTAAGTTCCACTTCAAATAGAATATTATGCTGCACGGGAAAAGATCTGCATATAAAACTCCTGCAAAAGCCACATTACTGGTTTTTTATTTCAATGCTGCTGCATTCCCATTGTTCTGATAGAACGGGCATTACTGTGCATGGGTGTGTGTGCACACATGTGCAACAATAAAATATACAATGCTGAAAGCAACAATTCTTTTATCTGATAATACTATCTACATGACAAGAGGAAGTGTTTAAGAACAAGGCATTCTGTCTGCTGTCTGCAGCATCATTTCACGGTCTCCTCAAACGAATCTTGTTTATTAAAAATGTATTAAAAAGAATGATTATTGCAACACAAAAAACAACAAGGTGGGGGGAACAACAACCAAAATTCTGCATCCAGAGAAATGGAGTCGAGGGTGCTGGAAGGGGGAGAAAATTGTTCTCCTGATCCTGTAAGTAAAAAAATGGTCTTTCACTTCTGAGGAAAAGCATCTAAATTTTCTCCCGGGGAGTAGGGAGGTGAGGCAGGCAAAGTCAGGGGAGAAAGACACAGCAAGAGAAGCCTCTGAAGGGGACTGGAGTTCACTCACCATTGTTTCTTAAGAATTCTCCTATTTTTTCTGCAGATACTCATATTTGTTTAAAATGCCTCTGTTGTCTTTTCTTAAAAAAAAAAAAGCAATGAAGACTGATTCTAACCTGCCTTGATGAAACAACAGCCCTCTCCAAATGGCCACCACCATTCTCTCATTAAATCAGTTTTCTAACATGTGTCCTCATACCTTTCTTTTGGTGTACAGTACAAACCCTCTTCTCTTACCATCAGTTTTGGCTCTTAAGCATGCAAGCAGTGATCTGAAACCCTTTGCCATACCTCTGCACATGTTTTCAGGGTCTGGGTCACAGAAAACTTCTCCTTTTCAAGCAGAAGGGAAAGGTTTCCCATAGTTTCAAAAATACCAAGTATACTGTCTAAGAGATTCAGATACATCTCCTTTTAAAAGTTCACCTGCCATAGTAAAAATGTTGTTGAAACTACCTAGAAAGTATCTGCTGTTGAAAGCAGGGAAAACTGTCCAGTTCCTCTTATACTGGTGAATACTGCAGCCTCTTAAAATGCAAGTATTATGTACCTTTACAAATGGAAAGGTATATAAGAGAGAGCAGCTGATGTAAGGTTCTAACAAATTTGGGGCAGGAAAAAAGGGGGGGAAATGTGTTAACAGCCCTGTTCTCCAATTTGGTTCACATATGCCCAAGCACAAGGCAGAGGGCAAGAGCTGACACTTCCCAGAGCACAATTCTCTGGGAGAGTTTAGATGCTTGTGAAGCTCCAGCCTCCTCCAGTCTGATTGCTTCCTATTGTTTGAGACAGCCATGCAACTAAAACTAAGCAGCTGATAATTAAATAAGAGGTGATAATCAAGATATACACTTTTAATTGCAGAAAAGGTAATCACTGCTTGCTTGCCTAAGAATTTAACAGGATTCTCAAGGCATTACCAAGTCCAAGAAAACCTTAGAAACTGCTCAGATCTGGAGGTGCTCCTCTGCTCACCTGTCTTTTTGCCTTGCTTTCCTTTTTTTTTAACCTAGAGCAGACCAGTTGCAATTTTCAGCATTTTAAACCACGTGCTGTGTGCACACCAGAGAGCTCCCTGTGGGTTCTCAGGACATTCTTCCCTCCATCTCCACCTGGCCAGTGCTCTTCACTTGGTTCTTGTCCTTCCCCATGAGTCACTAAAACTCTCCTGGGTCCTGCCTCCACTCCTCCTGCACTGCCATGCAGAATCCACACGGCTCTTCGTGCGGTGAACTTCCAACCATCTCTACAGGGAGCTCATAACACTCCAAGAAACCACTTCTAATATTGCCTGCTCTCTCCAACCCCAACCCAAAGGCAGTGGTCCCTGCCAAGAGCAACAGATTAAAACCCATTTAAGAATTTAGGAGAATGTTTCTGAGTTTTGAAGAGCCGGTGCATGCTCAGAAATAAAGACCACCTCATTACACATTACCCTCTCTCTGCCGTCTACATTTGGCTTCATTTGAAGACTCTTAGCTCCCAGCAGAAAAATGTACTTATCAAGTTTGAGTATGACTAGGTTTTTAAAGGTCAAATTTAGGCTAGAAACAGGGAGGTTCCCTGTAAGGAAGACAAACCCATCTCTCTCCCTCCCCTTACTGTAAATGGCAGGGAATCAGCCTGTGGAATTCACTGATGCAGGGGTCCAAGACAAAATCCTGGGGGTGGATAATTTTACAGCCTAAAATTATGCCAAATCCAGCAGCAACAGAGCAACCAAAGGCTGCAATTTTATTTGCAAATTCAGGTTCAGGAAAAGACACTCTCCACTGGCATGTCACACAGATAAATGTACAGACAGACAGCTGGGCTCTAATTTGCAAAAGCTTGCACTGGAGAAGTTATCAATGTCATTAAATGCTTGTGACACCTTCCTCTTTGCTAGAAAGAGGGGAATATCTGTACACTGTAATCTCATATATCCTGTCCACCCTGTCTAGAAGGGGCCCGGTCCTGCTAGAAAACCAGTGGCTTGAGTTATCATCTCAGTATGTGTTTCCCTAGTACATCTATGTTTTAAAAACAAGCTATGGCAGAGGTCAAGGAAAGGCATTTTATAGCAGAATGGCAAATAATGAAAAAAGGCTGCAAGACAGTGATACAGCTCCAGGATCAAAATGCTATTCAGTCATCTCCATTATTGTGTCTCGCTGGTATTTCAAGCAAATCAATCTGATCTCATCACTGTACCTACTAATGTTTTTAAATACAAAGAGTAGTTTCTTATAATAGCACCTAGATTTCTCTCCTGGAAATATCTTTAGAATTCTCATCTTATTAGCCACAAGAATTCCAATTACACATCTTCTCTTCTAATTCCTACCAGCTGATTATTAGCATTAGACGATAATAGAGTATTTTCTGCTAATATATTTCTTAATAACATCAAACTGCAGAATGCCTTTGTGGTCTAATAATTTAATAACTGCACTGAAGAGAGTAAATTACTGAAAAATGTTTTACTCTAAGTCTTTATTGCAGTTCAAAACCATGGAATATTTAAAATATGCTCATAGTTTAGCTGCATTCATCAGGCAAGTTTTATTTGCAACCAAAGAAAAATGAACCCAAACTGTTTAAAGATCAACACATAATTCAAGTTTCTAAGGAAGAAGGAGGGAGAAGACAGCTACATCCACATACACACACAGATAATAAAAGTTTTAATACTGAGAAGAGAGTACTGAATTTCTGGGTTTTGTTAGCAGATCTCAGTGCAGGAAATGATACCCCAAGACATACATTCACAGCACAAGCTGGTATCAGCTACTGATTTACAGAACATTCTTCTTTCATTTTGAAGACCATTAACAAAAAACATTAAAGCAAGAAATCAGAAAGTGCTCGAAGAACAACAGACGTTGGAGACCACTGTCAGCATAAAAAAATCATCGTATGTTTATATTGCAAAATTAACCACTACAAGAAATTATGAGTAATGGATCCTATGGTGCCAGGGACTCTCTAAATTAGCCATTGACTCCTGCAAAAGAGTAGAGCTCTAGGGCTGGGATAGGCACTGCAAGTCACGACTAAGGAATGATAATGGGAAGCATGAGGTAGCTCGAAGTTCATCTTCCCCTCACCCTTCCAGGCTCACAGAGCCCCCTCTGCCTCTCTCCCCACTGCTCTCCAAAATCTGCATAGGGAAATGTGCACCTACTGATCAATCCACATCCCTAGATAAACAGCATCTCGACTGGGAAGAGTTCAAGGTAAACACTTCAACTAAAAAGAAAACAAGCCAGGAATGGAGGGAGAGAGTTCACCTCTTTATTTGGTATCCTGTGTGGTGCAAATACTCCCAATTAGATGTGTCCATGTAATTTTCACATCAAACATCATGAACTCCATACTCAGCTCCCAAGGCAACTAATTGCATAGCTCACAGTGGATTTTCCCAAGTTTTTTGAGAACACTGCTGGCACTCTTCAATAAAGCCATTTAACATAACAGGAGGTTAAAGTGAGACACAAACACTTGCTTTTTTTAATTTACACCTTTCATTTACTTCCACAGAAATGTCAGGAAAGGGCTGAGATATTGTGTGATGTACTGTCATGTATGCTTCCTTTTAAGAGCTAGGTTAAAAGAAAAGGCTTGGATTAAGAGAATGTAATCAAGATCTATACCTTTAACAAATTTTTAGACAGTCAGAAGAGGGTGCATGCTCAAGGGCATTGATCTTAACGTGCCTTCAGAACAAAGAATGAGCGTTGTGTCTTATATATTTACAGACGTGAAAACAGGTGGTAGGGAAAATCTGCAAATGTAATGACTCTGGATGATCTTTTTCAAAAGATCAGGTGGAACTGGCCTTTACTGCAAGGACCAGGCTACTTTAACACTGTGCACATTGCACTGAACACTACAAACCTGCCCAGCCCTAGGAACTTTTAGCATTTATTCCATTGTATTTATGCAGTTGTAGCATTTTTTTTTAATTAATGTCTTTCACAAACCTCCAAGTTATGGAAGATCCTTTTTAGTGTAGGTGTAATGTGACCCAGCACAGGGAGAGAGGGCAGTGCTGGATGCACTGATCTGACATTATTGTGTAGGTTGTGTTTTCAGCCTTTGGGGCTTCTCCAAGGATGGCATTTACCTCCAAATTCAGCAAGCTATTTAAGCACATGCGTGGTCTCACAGATCTCACCTCCAGCACCAGAAGAATGGTTTCAGCACCTGCTGAACTGGGCCTAAATGCAGCTTTTCTGTTCAGGGGACCCCTGCTCACTGTCCTTTTTCTCCTAACCCCAAAATCCCACATTCCCCAATGGGCAGCTGCTACTCAACACAAAAACCAGAGAGAAATCTCTCTTAGAAAGTCAACACAACCTTTTTCACTTCCCAAAGACATTTGCAACAGCTGATCAAACACAAGGGAATAATTACTGCCTGTTTCCCTCTTCCAAAACTCCAATAATGGAACTCCTCCATATAAACTATTGAAGGAGGACTTCCTTACAGAGCTGAAGTGCCAGATATTCTGTAAATCCAGCAAAAAATAGATATGTTTTAAACATGCAGTGAAGACCCCAGTGGGTTCAGGACAGCCTCCAGCAGTGCTGCCAAGGCCCTGTGTCACTGCAATTTATTTTAATGTGCAAGCACTGTAATTTACAACCAGGCTAGATTTGTGCACCCAGAGTGAGGTGAACTCATGGCTTTTATAAAAAAACATATAAATAAAGGGGTTTCATTAAAACCACTGTGCAATATACAAAATAATTCCCTAAAGGAACAGCAAGGAGAGGGCTGTTTTTCCTCGTGCATTTTGAAGACCAGCGTGTGAGAAGGAGCAGGAAGACAATAGTGGAGAGGTACAAAACTTCTCTAAAATGAGTAACACCAGAAATAAAGTGTGCAGGGGAAAAAAATACAAGGCTTTCTAAAGGAAAATGGACATTTTCTCAGGAAAAGGAAAAATACTCAAAGCTTACAATGAAACAAAGTTTTACAAGTTTACAATATTTTCCAAAGTGACGATGAAACCTACTCACGTGTCAAGTTTATCTCCTCCAGTTTGTGACCACCAAGAAGACACTCCAGTAAGTGTCTCTGTCATCCCTTTAGCCGAGAGCCTCTCAGATCCCCTACTTTGCTGCCTGAAATTTTGCCAAAATGAGATCCGTGGGGGAAAACAGGGGAAGCCAAAACAACACTGACACTGTTTGGCAGAAGCGCATCCCACAGCTGCTCACAATATTTAATAAACAGGAGAGGCAAGTCTAGTGTTTAAATTACAGAAGTAAGTTTATACTGAATAACATGAACTCCTGTTGGCAGCACATGGTAACAAAGTCAGGGAAGAGCCTCTACTGATGGCCACCATTCCCCAAGGGTTTCCTCAGAGGGACTGAATTAACACCCTGAGTGACATAGACACAGCTGGGGCAGGGAAAAAGTATGAAATGTAAAGGAAGGTCCATGCTTCAGTGGCAGTATCAATCTTGCGCTCACATGGTATTGTGCTAAAGCCAGGGCAAGGAGCTTGGGGCTTCAGCCACATCCAAGGAGGAAGAAGGGAAAAGCCTACAAGGTCAGCCAGTGTGCTGGCTGATGGAAAAATTCCCATTTCCAATATGGGCTGGGCGTGCTGAGCTGCTGCAGAGCTGCTGAGAAAAGCACATCCCGTCCATAGTGGTGTGGAAGAAACCCTCAGCAGAAGGAGGGTGGCAGCCCAACCTCCCTGCGAAGGGTGTGAGCAGACTGCAGCCACTATCTCTGCCTGTGGGTTGCAGTAGAGACAACACATTCATTTTCCCGTGCGTTGCGAGGGCACTCCCTCTTCCCCCCTACCACTCCACACAAGACCATTAGCACTGTAAATTAAGTGTGATGTGTAAGTAGCTCCGCTCACCCTTCAGGAGATGTGGGCCAAACCAAGGCACACCGCTGTCAAGGATCCTGCTGCCTTAGTCTAACTCTGAACATTTTATTTCTGGTGTTATTACCCAAAGAAATTGCCTACTTAACAGATGAGAACAGCGCTGTAACAGAGACCAGACACTTGGAAATTTAGCACAACACATGAAACACTGTCTTACAGCATGGTAATTTAAAAAATGAACAGAAAATTGACTTGGCTAAGAACACCATCATATGGCTAAAACGCACAGCTAAGCACATGTTAGGTACTGTACAGTATATCCACATGGGTATCCCAAAGCTTGGGGCTAGGATAGCTTGGATTCAAGTATTTTGGGAATGCCATTACCTAAATGGGGTTTAGAGTCAAAATTATAAAAGAAATTGCTGCTTCCGTTCAGCAGCAGAAAATTATCTCTCTTTGAGATCTCAAAAAGATTAGAACACCTATTTCTTATTTGAACAAGAAACTGGATCAGTTTCTTGTTCATATACTAAATACTAATAGCCCATGTCCCTCTTGTCTCAGGGTGAGACAGTTCCAGACAGGGACAGCTACAGGACAGCCCACACCTGTGGGCTCTAGGTACTCTCCAGGTACTTTAGAGACCCTGGTTTTGCTGTCCCTCTCTGAACACTGGCCCGTCATTAAAATTTTTAAATGTTTTAAACTATATACTTTTAAATGCTGAAAAAGAAATCCCTAAATAAGACAGATGAGATAGACTGGGGGTAAGGGGAAAAAAAACCAGTTTGGCCCAGCCCAGACTATTTCCCCACAGGTCCGACTGAGAACAACTCAGGAAAAGGGATGAAAGCACAGGGAGAGAGTCAGGAGGGCTGGCAGAAAGGCAAGTGACAGCAACAGCCTCAACTGCAGAAATCAGAAATGACCTTTGGAAAGGGAAGGAGAGCTGAGAGCATGAACTAAAATGAATACTCCCTGCAAGAGGAGGAAAGAGAAGATTTCATGCTTCTGAGCACTTATGGTGAGAGGGGAAGACACAAGTTTAATGAAGATAGTAGGTACACAGAAATTGATGAGCTAAGTACAATACATAAACCGAAGTCAAAAAGCATGTTTTGCTCCAACAATGCATTTTACTTCTTCCCTTGTGTCCACTCAACTTGTCAGACACAGCCCCAATACTGCTGCTGATCAGTCTTATTTCTTTCATTTGTTTCAGCTTTGGACAGGCTGTGCAGAAAACGGTGACTTTTTTGTCCCACAACCTGCACAGATCACGTTCTTCTGAAAAACCCAGTGGAACACCTAGCAAGAGCACAACACTGGCTAACAAAAGAAAAGCTGAGGCTGATAAAATCAAGTCTCACAGGAGCTTGTTCCAGGTGGCTGTGTGAGGGAGGAAACTGTTCTTTTAAACAATGGGCTGCCTGCCACCCTCAGCATTTGCATCAAACACATCCATGACTCAGGCAATGAAGTGGTGCAACATCACAGGTCAGGGACCAGCTCAGTGCATATAAACAAGAAAAAAAATGGATTAGAATCAACAACTAATGCCACCAGAAGGATTTCCCTAGCTGGTATCAAACAGCGGAGAGGGATGGGTACCACCCAGCAGGGCTGATGCCTCCCATGTGAATCTTGTCAGGGGACTCTAGTACTCTTCATTTTCTGGCAATTACGAAAATTTGGTTCTGCGCTTGCTCAGGATTTTCTGGGATGCATCAGTTCCTCTTGGTTAGTTCAATATTTCAGAAGCCATAAGGCACTGGCAGATAAAACAGCCCATGTTTCACCATCCTGGAGTGAAGTATCATTTGCCTTGGCCCACTTTGCTTGGGAGAGGTGGATATTTGGTGGGCATCTGCAGGACAACTGAATTTGAGAGGCGCCAATCTTGGCATTCAAATGCAGCTCCCATTACAACCAGCAGGGACACACAGCAGCCACTTCTAACCTTTTTCCATTTTCTGATGAAAGAGGGAGAAGGCCAGCCCACCAAAACCAGGCTTTTCCATAATTATCTTTACCTCCCCTATTACAACTTGCTTAGGGACAAGCCACCCACGGTCACAAGTCAACAGGCGACAAGCTGGAGGCCCCTGGCCTGGAGTCTCATTTCCCTCCATTGCTGAGCAACAAACACAGGTGAAGTGTGACCCTGAACCAGAGCATAAAGAGATGTTTTGATACTGATGGATACTCAGCTGAACATGAGGCAGTGTTACTGCAGGCTGCCTTTAGCAGCTTGCCTTTGTAGCATTAAAGGAGAACAAACCCCACAGTGAGCTCAAAGCTCATTTGCTTGGTTGACTGTAAATTCCAGAGGCCAGATTTGGTTGTCAGTTGCATAAAACACAAAAACAACTATTTCAACAGAATTACTCCACATGCCTGGCCCTTAGTCTCAATCAGTAATAGGGCAGATGCTGGCAAGATAAAGAGGCCATCTATGCTATCATTAATGAAGTTTCAGGTAAAACATGATGCAATGTTATTTCAAAATACTGACATATTGCTACAGGTATTTGCTGCTCTTCCCTTAATTACAATTGCTGGAGAGCACTTTTTTCTCTCCAGTGTTTGCTTGCCTGAAACCTAATGGCTGTGTTAGAAAGCCTGCAGCTGGATGGGTTATTTTTCTTTACTCATCTCTGTCATTAGCGTGCAAAACTTACAGAAAGGAGAACGGAATTTTTTTTTGGATAGACAGAGTCAAGACCCTCTACAAAGAATTACAGAAAACAGGGAATCTCATCTGCTAATCCATCTGTTGTACAAACTCAGCTTCTATTAAAAAAAAGTTGTATTAAAGCAATTTAGCCATGCCCACTCTCACCCCTGGATTTCTTTGCAGCACTTTGGTAAAATAAGCTCCCTCATTACCAATGGAGCCACAGCTGTCAAAGAAGCCAGTTGTTAAACAACACTTTGCAGTGATGCTATTAAAGCTTCTGGATAAAAGCTGCTAACAAGAGCAAAACAACTGTCTGGCATTTCCATCCAAGATGCTTTCCAAAGTTCCCTAGGCCATGCTGCAAGTAGGGCTTGCCTATTAGGGGAACATGGCACTGCAGACACCAGAGATAGCATTGCTGACAGCCTGCTGACCCCCCAGCTAAGGCAGAATCTCCACCTTCCATGCTATTAACTGGTTTGCAATGAAGCAGCAAGCTGACAGCCCACCAGAGATCCCACCACAATCCACAGCCATGAAGGGTGTAAAAACATCAGACCCACCAGAACATTCATATCCAACACAGGCTTAGAACAGAAATGAGGGTATAAGAATAATGCCATGGGATACAAAATGGGACTAGTACCATTTGTGCCATTTAGCCATTCTTCCTAAACTTGACAACCAATGGTACAAATCCCCAAAATTTAAAGCACTTGGTTAAAGATTAACAAGACCTATAGTCCATGCAAGGGCTTTTGTTCTGCTAGAGTAGTGTCAGACCAATCACAACATACTATAATTGTGGACATTAAAACATTTAGTTCCAACCAGCATTTTCACAAATCTTAGTCCTTTCATATAAACAAAAGTTATTTAGGGTTCTCATGTGAGAATGATCAGTCCATACTCATGGGTAGAACTTCTCATGGACCCCAGATGGTGAGGTACCACATGCAAGCAGCACAATATGGATCTGTTACTGCTACAGTCTCCTGATAACAAAACTAGACTGTGATTCTATGCATGGATACCCTGAGAAAACATTAAATAAATATAGAGCTGCTAGGACATATGCAGAAAAGAGTCAAAATACAGATTCACTGAAGAAGTATGAAACCAAAAATAGACAACTTGACCCCAGTACCTACTAATGCACTGGTACTGGGGTTGAAGAGGAGTTAGCCAATTACTGTTTTTCTAAATATTACAAATACCCAAACTTAAGAAAATAATTTGCTTACTATTCTTTTCCATTTTCATTCTAATTTGAAACACCAACTTAGTTAACAAACAATCCCTCCAAAGGAGAATAATGGTGGGAACTGTTGTATTATCTGATTTTAAACAGGCACACTCATCAGTGTATCTTTCCAATTTCCTAATAAGGACTTTGCAACACCAGAAATTCCAGTTCCTTCAGGGAATCTATCCTAGATTTTTATATTGAAAAATATAAATGCACTCACATACACTCTGAAAAGACCTGGGGGTACAGCAACTGTGTGCAGAGTTTCATATTGATGATCCCTTAGAGACAGGCCCCTTGGTAGCTACACACAGCAAGGGCATCAGACACCATGGAAGTTCAACTCCTGCAAAACTCTGAGACTGCATTTACCACAAGGGTTTTACCAGTTCCATTTCAAACACTTCGAGGCCAGAACCAAAGTTCTTTCTTCTAGTAGTCTGCATGGCAAATTAGAGGTGACCACAAAAATGAAACCTTGTAATACACCAGAGACCATGTGGGATTGTGGGATCCATTGTCTACTGACCCTACTGGAAAATGGATGAGCTGGTTTTGTGGTGGAAACCCCCTTTCTCCAAGAGTACCAGATTTTTCAATTCATGCATTGACATTTGTATTCCCACCACTCCTGCCAACAAGCTCAGCTGACTGCTGCCTCTTCAGTATATGGTGTCTACTTTCACATGAGTGGTCATTCTACTCCAAAGAGTTTGGGGCAGATATGAAGGATAAAGAAAGGATCCCATTTGTTGGCTTTATTTAAGAAGTTACCCTTAGCTTAAGAAGTTAGCTGAGAATCCCCACACTTTATTTCATTCAGTCTCTCCCTACTCCTTGTGCACCTCACAGGATTAATCACGTTTGAATCCAGTTTGTTCCCCCCTATTTCACTCGGCACGAACTTTCAGTATAAACCAGAAAATCATTCATAACTCCATTCCTCCTCAGGCACTGGTCACTCTTCTATCTCCTTAGCCCTGCTCCCTGAGGTGTAACTTAAATCATCGCTTCTCATGCTTTATCCATGAGAACATCTTTGCTAAATACAGCTCATGAAGCCTCTGTGAAGACCTGGGTGCTCTCTGTTGACTGTAAGGAATCACACAGGTAATGAACCAGCCTTGCACACACCTGCTATTAGCAAACATTGACAAATAACTCAACTATCTTCTCCAAAAATAATTATATAGCCTGTGTATTGCCCATGTAAGTTAACTGACAGCACTGACAGTGTATTACTCCCTACTCTACAAAGACCTTTACACTTTGCCAGTCGAGTCACCAGCTCCAGGAAAGCTCAGATGCTCATGAGGCACCATAAAGCTCAGGTAGGGAGACTAGCCTGGGTCATGGACATTGTTAATGGCATCAGCATACTCCTACACCCAGTGTAATTAGCGAGACAAATTAGCCACACCAGAGTTAGATGCCACACCAGAGTGAGCAACATAATTCTGCACTGGCTTGCACTGAACTGTGAGGTTCAGCACACAGGAGGCCAAACTCCACTGGTCCTTTGTGCTCCTTCTCATCCTCTCTCATGCTTTCTCCCTTCAGACCCAGAGGATCCATAATAAAGCGAGGAAAAGCCATCACAAATATTCAGCTTGACATTCTGCATAATACAGGCACTGTCTATTTTTGTGTAAGCCCAAATTAAGCCCAATCTAATGCAGCGTTACTAATGCTTTGGAGCAGGGAACACATACTTGTGCAGGGTCAGCCAGTGCCTGGCAAAAGCCAAGGTGCCTGTGACCTGCCCACAGTGGGCACGAGAGCAAGGCAAGTTATAGGGCAATATTTACATCCAGGCCCAGATCTCCTTGCACACACGTAGGGATGGCACATCTGAGCACACATGCGCAGCACCCAGGTTATCTGACCTCAGTCAGATACTATCTGCAATTCAGGACAGAACAGAAGAGTTTATTTTGACTCAATGTTAGCGGAGAATGGTTTCTGCCAGAGCAGCTCGCTATATTGTATGATAACTGAATGAAGCTAATTTTCAGCAGATTCTATCTAACAGCTCTTAACTGGTAGAAATAGTTCAAGGTCTTCAAAGTATACAGTGTTGCATAGCCCCTGATTCACACATTCCACTAATAACTGCCAGACAATTGGACTGAATTTATTCAAAAACCATTAGCTGCAGAAATTCATATTCTTCAATTCCGCCTCAGATACATGCTATATTACACTTACATTAAGGTTAATGTGCAGTGCCAGTTCTTTAACAAAGGAACTGCAAATATTTGAAGTTACAGCATCTCTTACCAAGGTGTCTGTTTTAAAGTTTATTGTTTCTCTCTCACAATTCCCCTTTCATCCCTGCCCCTGCCAGGAGAGTTGGGCTGAAAAAATGGTGAGAATATTAGAGCAAATATAGGCACATATTTGAGACAGTCTTTGTACAGCATGCATATGCTACCAGCATTACAAGGATTTTTCTTTCATCTGTTCCTTCAGACATGAGCCTCCAAAATACTTAAAAACTGCTTCATAAATATCCTTCGAAAAACCATCATCACATCTTCAGAGTGTTGGTGTGTTAAATGCTTGCCACCAAAAAACGATGTTAGAATTTGGGAAGAGCTAGAGGTGGAAGCTGAGGAGGAGAAGTAGCAAGAACAGAGGAATGTTTAAACAAGAGAGCCTCAGTGAGAGGCTGAGACATGGTGTACTTTTTATAAAGAAATAAAACACACCTCCCATTCATGTTATAAAAAATGATACAGGTAGGCAAGCTTCTGTAATTTATCAAATACTCTTATATTCATGTTTCCTTAGGTTTCATGCAATTTATTAAGTTTTCAGCATTGCCTGCAGCAAAAAGGATAAACAAAAGCAGATGTGAAACTCCCTTTTTTAAGGGCCCGCCAACCTCCCGCAAAGCCTGCAAGCAGCTGGGGAGGCCTGACTGCCATCAGCTCTGCATGGCCAGTCCAGCTGCCCTCCCCAGGCTGAGCCCAAAGCTGGTACACCCTGACCCATGGCACGTCTTGCCTCTCTAAAAGGGGTTTTTCCTCTCGGTTCTCTAAGATTTTGGATGGAAATATGTTTTGTTGGCCAAGGGTTAAGTAAACCACAAGAACAAAGTAGCCTGGAGGAAAAAAAAGAGGACCAGGACAGCACAAGTGACACACATCCCTGACTGGTCACAGGGAACAGAGGATTTCATGAATATTTACACAAACAAAAGGCAGAGACATGGAGTTTATTATTTCTCACAAGGAATAAGCAAGGTATTACGCCTTCACTGCACCTACACTAAAAGGCTCTCAGTGACATCAAAGAAGTAGAAGCTTCACAAAATTGGTGTGTAAGACTTCACCATCCTCAGTCACTGAAGACGAGGTACCATGCTGAGGCATAGGAGATGCTGGAAGAGAACAGAGCATTACAAACCTGTATTTAGGAGACTGGTGCCCCCATGCCCTGCTGGGCATCACACACAGGACACATCCATGCAGCAGAGCATGGTCCAGGACACCACCTGGGCCCATGCACCATGCCAGCCAGGCTAAAGCCAGCTCCAGTCTGCAACATGATGTGTTGGGTTTGCATTTGGTCAGCACTGGAGGAAATCCCTGTGTCTCTGCTCCCATCTACCCAGACACACCTTCTGTTAAAGGCCACGGGGAGAACAGACATGGAAGACCATGATACTTCCCACCATTACATGTGTTCCTTTCATATTGTTGCAGCTCTATTTCTGGTGATGGAAGCCGTCAAATAAGCACACTTACTCCACAACCTTAATTTTAACCAAGGGGCTGTCTCTAACCTAATAATCTTGCATTTTCAATGACCATAAAGTTCAACTAAAAACCAACAGGCTGCAGGTTCTCTCCCTCCTATCCCCCATTGTCTCAAAGAAAAGGATTCAGTCTTTTCCTATTTTGTACAAACCAAGAAAGCCTCTGAAACCACTTACACACAAACACATGCTAGAGCAGTTGTTTCTCAAACATTAACAGCCTCCACATTAAAAGTCCTGTAAGGCAAAACAGACAAGAAGGGGGAGAATCCCAGCTCACAAGGTGCAGCTGAAAAATTAACAGACTGCTTTGAAAGAGGGAGGCAAATGTGCTGCACTAACGTGGCGCTAGTGAGCACACACATAATAAATTGGGGATTCCCCGTGTCAGGGCTGGCTCCGAGCGTGAATTGCAGAGTTCCAGGGAGGATCAATAACTGTCAGAAGGAGAAGAAAGTGAGCACTAAATTCGCTCGCCTTTCATCTTCAACAAATGGAACAGAAAATCTGATGGATGACAGAACCTTTCGTTTCTATAGCGTTCGTGTTGAACTAAAGACTGGTGACATTGAGATGATTTTCGACATGCGCTTCTGTAGATCCAGAAGCAATTATAAAAATAAAAATAAAAGAATTTTGTTACAAAGAAGCCCCCAAACCAAAAGTAGCGATTCACAAGGGCAGGGTAAAGAAAAAATATTAATGAAAGCCCGTGCCAGTGGTCAGCCCCTAGCATGTGAGAGTGCAGAGTTTTGGAAGCATGGAGTACATTAAACACAACACACCCCTTGCCTCCCCCATAATTAAGTTAGAGATGTGAGAGCAAAAGCAATAGAGGCTGTCTGTTTAGTTTCTCTGCTTGGCAGGGCACCACACACACATGCACACAATTTCTCCTCTCCTCCATTTGTGAAAGGAAGGGGGGGGGGGGTGACGGGGGGGGTAATAAAAAGCCCAAATGAGCAGATAAACAAAAAATCCAAAGCAAACACAAAAAAAATCTCCCAGATTTCAAAGAAGGAACACGCTACTGCTCAAAGAAATGCCAAAATATCTTCTCCATCCCTTTATTCTACTGTAGACAGTCACTCAACCCATCAGGAAAATTATATTAAAAAAATAACAACAACAACAGCAGAAAGGAGACAGGACCTTTTGTACAATCCAGCTGGCTTCTGTACCTTGACTTTCATATCAGATATTTATTTTGGCATGTGGGCAGTGGGGGAAGGGGAAGCATCTCTGGACACTGTACGACATCCTCCACCATGGTGTAAGAGCTCTGAGCACAGGGTACATCCCTGGCTGTCACCTGTGAATGCTGAACCCGCCATGTGACAATGTACAATGCCCTCGTCCCGTACAGTGTCACACAAACAAGTCACAGGGCAAAGTGGGGGGAAGTCCCAGAAAAGAACACATGATCCATCTTCAGCCTTATGATCTGGGCTGAGCAAAGAGGTGGCATTGCCCAAAGCCACTGCCCAGGCGGGTCTGGGACTGAAGTGTTCTCCTGGAGTTTGCCAGGTGGGCTGCCAGGGTCACCCAGAACTGCAATAAGGGATGTGCAGAGGATGTGTCACTGGGCCAGCCCAGAAAAGGCATATTTCCACCACTGAAACGGAAAATTAAAAGTCTGCAAAATAAATGGAGTGACTCAACTGGGCATAAGGGCTTGGTGTAAAGTTCAGAAATTGACCTATGCATGCTAATTCCACCTTAAAGGGTGTATGTGGGGAGGTTATTCCTGCTTTCTCAGTGGAATGAAGATATTCAATGAGTTCTGAGACCCCAGACCAGCTGACTGCAATAAAAAAAAAAAAAAATTAAAAAAAAAAAAGTAAGCCCCAATTCTCGTATTTTAATCCAAACAGACCACGCCACACAAAACCAAGATTAGCTGGGGCTCTCTGCTATCAGGGACTGCCTACCACAGACTCATTGTCCCTGCAGCTCCCTGGCAGTGCCAGCCCCACACCACACCCTGTGGTTTCCCACTGACACACTGGCATTCGCCATCCCGCCCCACAGCCTGCACCCAGCCACCCTCTGGCCCTGCTTTTTGGAAGACACAGACACCACTCCAACAGCCTCCTCTGGAACCTCAACAGTGGCCCAGTATGCTCCTCCAACCCAGTTTCGTTCACTTCTTTTAGACAGGCAAATTTGTGCATAGCCACGGCCAGTTTTACTGCTGGGAATCCAGGGAAATAATTCAGATATTGGGCCATTCAAGCCCATCATCAGAGAGTATTGGAAATGATCCCTCTGAAAATCTGCATCACCTAACAGAGGAAAAGAGGTGCCTGACACCCCCATTGAATAACCTGGTAATTTCAGTATCTCAACCAAATTGTGGTTTGAGAGATGAGGCCTTGTCTCCATATGAAAAAGATAAATCAACCTAAAATACACAAACGCAATTTTAAATGAGAGTATCTATTCCAGATCAAATACAGATGCAGAACCCACAGCTTCAGATTAACAACATCCTCCCAGTTTAGTTTAATCTACTTTGAAAGCAAATTACTCTGCGCTAGGCAGAGGCACTCATTCTCCAACAAAAGCATCCTCACACACCAAGTAGCTCCTCAAGAGCAATCCCGTGGGTGGATGGGTCATTGTTTCTCACAGACAGGAGTCTCTTGCTGTGCCTTTTCTCTCTAAAAGCTGTAAAAAGTTGCTGGTACTGCAGAACTTCTTTGCTTCACCTGAGTGCTTCTCAGGCCAGGTTACACAACCCTTCACAGTCTGCCCAGCTGTGAGATGCCATCACTAGCAAACAGTGTTTTAGTCCGAACTTTTCTCCACTGAAGGCAATTTTTTTGCCTCTTGGAAGGACGTGTAAAATATAAACAGGAGCGAACAGCAGTGTCTCCAAAGCAGGGTGTCTCTGCACATTTTGAAAGGTTTTGCACAAAGTTTCTGTGCTTGACCAGGAGCATCTCATGAGGGCAACACACTGCAGCTGATTGCACAATGACAGCAAGTGCCAGAAAACTCCAAGTCTAATCTGAGATCTGACACTGTTGTGTGGGCTTGGGCAAACCACTTAACCTTTCTGCATCTCAGCTTTTCTGCCCATAAATGAGGGTAATAATGCCAAGCTCCCTCTTCCCCCAGGGACTGATAGGGAGTCTGGGGTTTTTATGGCACTTTGGAAACGTGAAGTGCTACATAAGTGCAAAGGGCCATTTTCTAGAACTTCCACCATCACCTCAACATGTGGGTGCAGCAGATGCTGGTGAGAAGTGGCCAGCAGGGAAGACTCCAGACAAACTGAATGTCCATGTTTACCCTGAGGTTGCACTGGGAAGATGTTCAAGCAGCAAAAGGGGAATTTAAAAGTCCTTTACTCCCTCCTCACAGAGGGAGGAGGTACCCAGTGCAAGGGTAGTGTGGGTGCAGAGCCATGCAGGAGACACTCATGCCTCAGAGAGGTACAGCTCTCCTGCTGACAGCACAGGGAAGGGAGTGCTCTCCCTGCCTCAGTGGCCGTATCTCAGATCTGTGGCAGCTCTCAGTCACACCTCCAAACACCCAACCAGAACAACAGGGGTGTTTCTCTGAGCCCTTCACTGAACCACCACCACACCTGCATCTCACCAGGCTGAGTCAGTATTCACAGGAGAAGCACAGCAACAAGAACTATCCAAACACTTTACACCACCCAGCACGTGCTCATTCCAGAAGGCAAGCAAACAACATTCAACTCTTGCAAAGTGTGACTTAGCCCATTTCTTGCTTTGCTAGCTTCCCAAACTCCACAAGCAGGATTCAGGTCTTGTGAGGTGAAGGGACATGAGAGCACACGATGCCCAAGCTCCATTGGCTCGTCCAGGCACGTCTTAGAACAAGGGTGGGAGACAAAGCAGAGTAGATGACCTGCTGATTACACCTCACCAAAACCTTAATAACACAAGCAAAGGTTAAAGATGCTGTTCATTCTGGACAATTGAGCTGCCTTGAGCATGCCTTGAAGGGTTATAGACACCACACATAGCTACAAAGAGCATTTTCTCCTCAGTGTCCCCCTATTTCACCTACCAGTTCATCTAAACTAGAGAATTAACTACTTGCTAACTGGGATGGCCAGGAAAAGGCAGCCCTGAAAACTAAACAGACACATAGATGGGCTGTCCAGATGTATAGCAGACATTTTGTGAACATGTTCTGCATTGGCACTAAAAATAGCAGTGTTTCACCTGGAACAGCAGTTATGTCTCTCTAGGAGATGAGGAGGAGCAGAGAAGCAGAGATCTCTTGTAGGCTGTTATTATCAGTAATGAGTTTATTTTCAAATCAAAGTAGCTTGTTATTCATGACTAGAAAGAGGTGGAAATTTCAAAATACTCCTAAAAAAATGCTTCAAACAACTGATTTCTTTACTTCTGTGTTTATAACATACAAAACCACAGCAACCCGAGCTAGACCAGCATTACGCTGTGCTCTGCAGCAAATAGGAGAAATTCATTAAGTGACAAAGCTAACTGCTTTCTGTGACTACACCAGCAAATTAATTCAGTGGTAAGGACACTTGCCAAGATGGTGAATTTATGCAAGTTCTGGAGAATCTTCATGGAAAATAAACTTTTATTAATTAAAGAGTATCACTCACTGCTCGACCCAGGGGACGGAAATGTATCACATGTTCCCCATCTCTGCTCAGAGGAGCCCCAACACCAGCCAGCTCAGGAACTGCTTGTGGACGATCTCCAAGACAAAATGCTGAGGCTTGTGCATGAGTAACAAACAAAGTTCCACAAAAAAATCACGATCTCTTCAGTGATCCTTCACTAACAGGAAGAGCAATTCATTTTGCCGCACGAATGATTAATTATAAATTATTAAATCCAGCTCTGCTCAGGATACTTACTCAGGGAAGCAACTGCTCCAACCTGTCAACAACTTTTGTTTTCTAAATCTCTGAAACCAGTATCGCTTCAAAACAGATATGGAGCCAGATTTTCCACAGCAGCTCTAGCCTGTGTTTTGAGTGCCCACTCTCTCCAGTCCTGGCCAGACTCTAGGAGGGACAGCAACTTACTGCCTGTGCTCTGGCATTTGGAAACAGCCTGTTTCAATAGGACACTGCCATTGTTTTCACCCTCCTCTCTCTCCCATCCATGTGAACCACACACGGAAGCATCTGGAGAGCATGAGCTTACTTTCCCCATCCTTATCACACAGGACACTGTATCTCCCAAGCAGGAACTTGGGGAGCAGCCTGCCCACGAGCACAGGTTTTGCGGCATTACTGCATGCAGCAGTCAAGGAGGAGGCAATTTCCTGCCTGGCAGGAAGGCAGGGGAGAGCCCTGGGATGCTCCTTGCCTCCTACCAGCAGCAGGCAGGGGCTGGGGAAGGACAAATGTGAAAGCAGGAGAAAGTGTGGGGCTGCAAACATGGATCCAAACACAAAGCAGCCAGAGGATGCACAGATACAAAAATGGGATACATTATTATTCCATAAATTAAGTTAAAGCAACCTCAGCACATCCCAGACCTTTAATACCGGGCTGCTGCGCTCCGAGTGAGTTGGCTTCCAGCCTGCAAAATGTTTCAACTTCACTCAACTGAGACAAGACCCACGTTTTATTAAAAGAGGTTTATCTTCCTGCAAATAAACCTCAACAGCTTTTGCACCCTGAAGAAGCAACTTGGGTTTGCGTCTCACCCTCCTCCCCCCTGCCCACAACAAAACACACATTCATAATCTGATGAGTAAAGAATTACCAGTTACAGCTTTCTGGACCTTGCCCATGTCAGGCTGGTATGCAACAGGTTTCAATGTTTGTTTTTATAATAAATAAAGCAAAAGTATGATGAGACAGCTAAGCTCCTCGCCTCTCCTCCGCCTTCTTTGAAGATGGCTTTTTATTTTGAGACTTAAGCAAAAGAGTAAAGCAGTTAAAAAAATAAAGGGTATTCCCTATCTCACATTTCAGCCTGTTCCAAATAATCTAGACAGCCTTAAAATACCATGCTTGCCTGTCAGCCATTTAATGAAGAAGTACTAATTTTTTAAAAACTGTAACACACACACACTTTCCCTTCTTATATATCTACTTCTCTGCCCCATGATCTCATTTTTCTGATAAAAAGCAAAAGCATTAGAAGGGGGGGAAAAAACCCCAAAAATGCTTTCCAAGCAGGGAGCAAAACTTAAATAAAATTAGGGAAGTGTAAAGCCCAACTTTAACAGCAGACAAGTATGCAGAGAACAGTGTGACCTTCCCTTATCACCCACTGACATGCTTAATCATTTCCAAACAAAAATGCTCTTCTCTGCCACTTCTTCACTCTGTAAGCACCTCCAGCTCCTACACGGCCAGTAAAGAGTTAAATCTCCCACTATCCCCTGCTGCCTGCGAAAAATCACTGAAACAATTGAGACATTGTCCAGTGAACAAGACTCCCAGGGCCTGACATTTTTGTTTATGTCCCAGTTCTCAGCCTGTCAATTTTCACTCCCAACGTTAAAAGCCTGGCTTGCCCCAATACAGTCTGCCCTCGTCTGAAAAGGCTCCACTTCATTTATTTTATTAAAGCTATGGTGTGTTTATGATTCAGAGCTCTCCCCATCTGAGGACCTGTTGGTCCCATCCCCCTGCCTTCCTCCCTGCCCTGCAACAGCGACTTCCTAACTCTGAGGAGGCTTTGCAATGCCTTTTGCAGAGCCATTGCCCAGGAAAATAACTCTGCTTAGGTTAAACACCACTGTCCACATTTTCCTGGAGTATGAAATATCTGTAACTGAACTCCAGTCTCTTAAAATAGCCTTTCATTATTAACCAGGGGAGGGTAGAGGGGAAGGGAGTTGGATACTAAGCCAGAGTGGCAGAAACTTGAAAAATAAAATAAAGTTAGTTAAAAAAAAAAAAACCAAAACAAACAAACAAAAAAAAAAAAGGAAAAAATAAAAACACCCTGAAAAAAAAAACAAACCACGCACATCCACTCTCACTACCCAGCAGCAGACTAGAAAATACATGTAATGGAGTAAAACAAACATCTTGGAGCAAAGCAGTGTTTTCTCCGCTGCTTCGCGGCTGCATTTCCTGCCTGTGTTTTCATAATGACCGGCCCAAAATACATCCCTCTCCTTCACCCTGCCGTCCTCTCCCCCCATTCCCAGCACTTTTTTTTCCCCTTCGTTACGCTCTCAATACTTTATCTCCATGAAAAGCACACACAGCGGTCACCAGCGTTTCCTGTTTGCCGAGTGTGCTTTAACTATATCACACCCTCGGCTGCTGCGCTGGAATGCACAGCATATGGCATTGTGAAAGGCTTTACTGTCGAATAATGGCAGCAATGCAGTCCTGCTGGTTTATATCAAACCCTGTCACTCTCTTCACGGAGGTCTCCCTCGTGCTCTCCGAGAGGAGAGGTAAAACACACACACACACACACACACACACACACACACACACACACACACAACTTCAGCTCTCGTGTAGGACCTCAGCAGAAGCCTGTGCGAAGACCTGCGAATTCAAGGCAAGGAAGATTGCAACTTATGAAGTGGGAACTTGCAGCCACTCTGAGAGTTGTTTTGGATCTCAGTCCCCATAATGGAACCTTCTACAGGTAAACAATTGGGCTGTTAAAAGATTTTTGAGCTCCTCACTGGGATTCCTCTGGGCACAGCTACCATGGGCTAGAGGATGGCTACATTCCCAAGCCCCTCTTCTCCAAGGTGGCAGGGCTGTCAGCCTGAGCAGCTCCCTGAGCACTATCCCAAAGCACAGCTTCACCTCCCTCGCTTTTAAAAATCAGCGCTGATATATTTGGTTATGAAAACTTCCACAAGAAAAGCAAACGTAAACCATCACCTTTCACTTTAGGTCAAAGTTTCAAAACTGCATTTTCATTTAATTGCTCACAGGTTTATTTTTGGTTTGGCTTTTTGTTTTTGCTTTTTTTAAGCAACTTTGAAAGAAAAATACTTCCCAAATAAATAAATAGATAAAGTGCTGCTTCCAACTGCAGTCAGGTTTAGCTAAGATGCTCACAAAGGTTATACTTCAAAGTGCTTTTTGTGCAGATCTTGAAATGCCTTCCCATGCCCGGATGCATTCGGCCAGCAGACGCTGAAATGAGTAGCAAGACTTTTAAAGCCCATTGAAATGCATCCATCCACCCTCTCTTCATAAAAGGAAGCCTTACTTAACAGGCATTTATTATTGCTGAACTAGGGTTGAAAGTTCAGTGTCCTTATAGACCAAAATTATCAAGATTTCTGAGTTTGCAGCCCACGTTTAAGTCCTAATGAGCTATTGTACCCACTCACTGCTATTAACTCTTTGATGTCAGGAACCCATGATGCTCTTTTAAATGTCTCACAGATGTCCAAGGGAAAAAGTGCAAAGCTCACCTGTGCTGAAGGACAGGTGAGCAACCGGGTTTGGTTTGGTTTTTTTTGCCTTTAGTCCCCTCCAGCAAAATATGCAAAGACAACTACAGCATTAAATATGCATGTCAAAGACAGGCTAGCCTACCAGTCTGGACTGTGAACTCAGACTCAGGGGAGCTGTACATCGCTTCCAGCTTTGCCATGATCTGATATGCAGAACACGTTACCTTCCTGGGAAAGGGACGTGAGCATACGGTGCCCGTCACAGCACACACGTACAGCAACCCAACTGCTGCTGTGGGCACTGCACAGCCCCATCTCCCCTGGATTTGGGCAGTCTGAGGCAGTGACAACAATCTGCTTTTCTGACAGTTCCTTGTCTACTACATCTTCCTAGATACAGGTAACAGTAAAATGATAGTGAAATTATCTTTCATTTGCACCAAGCACTTTGACCTGCTCATTACACAGTCACATCAATGAAACTGTGTCCACAGGGAAAAGGCACTACCACGCTTAAATGGCACTTGGGAAGGGAAGGGTACCTATTTTTCCAACCTCAGACTAAGGCCCCCAGTCCAACCACCAGCAAACAGGAGCAGGGTGATGTTTTATTTCAAGAGTCAAAAGCCCAGCTGGGCATCCAGGCATGGAGCAGATTGAGTTGGCCAGACAAGAACATGGCACCAGCTCTTTGGCTGTATCGCTCTACCACCACCAGTGCTGTGACTGCTCCCTCATACTTTCTCACTGTTAACTCACCCCACAATTCCTCAGTGCAGTGACCTGAGGTGCCCAAGGTTGCCTGTGCAGGAATGGAGTTTAACAATCCATCTCCGGTGTGAGCGGACGCTCCCTGGACATGCCCCAGGCATGACAAGCAGAACAAGTCACTGCAGGGTGAGCCCAGCAAGGCCTTACAGCACCTCTCTAACTGCCCAGCCACATGCTAGACACCTTCAGCCCAAATGGCAGCTGCTGCCTCACGCTTACCCCTCGGGCAGCAATTGTGGAGCAACCAGCATTGCCTCAGATTCACAGCGGAGCTTATCCCAAAGTAACCCGTCCTGGCCATCACAGCCCTTTAATAAGGAGCAGGTTATTTCATGTCCAGTAGATGACTTCCGTCCAAAGAGCTGGACGTGCCTGAAAAGCATGGACATGAGGAGTCAATGTGGAGCAGTTATGGCTTTAGCAATTCAAACTCTTGCTTACTTAATATTAATTAACCACATAGACATGCCCAACATGCAGTGACAGAAGTTCTGCTGCCAGAGAAAGCTTCACTGCAGACATTTGGGGTTTTCTAATGATATGGCTTCCATGCAGCTGCTTGGTAGGAGCCATAAGTGCATAGTAAGAAAGTCTGGTGGCTTTCAGGTCTCTTCATTCTGCTTTCCTCCATAAAACATCATTTCTTTATTACAGGGCAGTCACATGCCCACAGCACTCAATACCGACATTGCAGAGCTCTGCAGGCACAGATTAGGGCAACTTCTTTTTGTTTTCTTTCCTTTCCCAGACACTATTCTTTCAGCCAGGGAAGGAGACCGTGTTCTGATTTTGTTCATTTCCCAGTGGGCAGATGAGCAACAAGAGACCAAAATCCTTCTTCTACTTTGCTTCTACTACTCCTCCTACAGAATCTGGGAAGAAATATGTCAGCACAAGGACAAGCTCCAGGGGAGAAGGGTTCAGGTCGCACTATTCCTTCTCCCCCTCTTTCTCTTCAGTAGCTGGGGGACAGGCAGAGGCCACAACTGTCTCTCAGGAAGGGACTTTATTTCATATAAATGCTAATTTCAAGCACCTCAACGCAGAAAAGCATCACTACACAAGACAGCACTTTGAGCACATGCTTAAGTGTTGTCCTGAACACCGATGGACATCACCGCATGTTTAATGATTTCTTGAATCAAGGCCTAAAGAGTAAAAAGGAAGGGGAAGCTAGTTTCCACAGTAATAGCAGTTGAGAAGTCTTTGAGTCGTGCCAAAAGGAAAAATGCATGTTAAAGAACCACTCGCCTCTCCTAGGAAACTGCAAACTCTTTCTGCAGGCCTGCACTGCAGGGCCCAGGGTCACCATGAGGTCCTTAATCTGTACCAAGAAGGTAGAAGGATAAAGTTGGAGGAAAAAACTTTAAAAAAAATCTCCAAACCAAACCCTAAAACTTGCTTACTTCTTACTTCCATCAGGGAGGTTAGTCAGAAAACACCCTTCATCGTGTAAGCACACAAACATATGTGTTCAAACCATGCATGTCCCTGACCAGCTACCAGCCTATCCCTCATTTTGCACATATCATTCCTGTAAGATGGGGACCTGGGTGCATGGCTACTCCCAGCCAAGGTAGAGGAAGGGTTGGTCTAGCTCCCCCAAATTTACTAATTCCAAGACATGAGGTGTAAGGTACATCTGACACAAGGACCTAAATGACACCAAAAGTAACTTTCCCCTAAGGTCTGATAAGATGTAAGGATTTTAGGTTTAGATTTCCAAAACTACTTCAGTTTCTGGGTTGTTTTGGTTTGTTTTTGTTTTGTTTTGTTTATTTTTTTTTAGCTTTCCTGTGGGGCTACAGGCTTTTTTGCTTACCTCTAAAATCCAGATATGAAGATCATCTGTTTCTCAAAATCAACTAGGGAAAGTTACTTAGCATCTGTTCTGGCCAGACCAGTGAATCAGAGGAGTAAGCAATGCTTCCCCACCTGGGTAAAGTGCTCAATGACTTTACTCACAGGTATCTGTTAGATATGAGCAAAGCTTCCAAGTAAGTTCCCCTGGAACCCAATCCCTGTCACCAGCCCACTGCATATCCAAACCCAAAATCTGTCTGACAACTTATTTCTAGCTTCCTTTTGTGAAAATAGGCACAGAACACTGCTTGGGGAGAGATTTGGGGTGAGAGCTTGTTTTACAAAGGAATCACTCCTTGTTATTTGTAACATCTCTAATTTCCCAAGGGCTTTCCAAAATGGGTCTGCCTCTTGTCAAACAGGTCTGCATAGGGCAGAGCAGAAAGCATCCTTCCTTCTCTTTATGCAGTGGCTTACAAGGCAACTCCAGTTTCTTTCACAAGAGAGAGTAGAAATGTCTACACATTCCAGAAAGTAAAGCATCCCATGAATAATCTAATCCCAAACCACATGAACTGGTGAGAAAAGCAATAATCCTCAAGCAAATTGGCAAAAAAATGGTCCTGAGCCCAGCAATGCCAGTTTCCTTCCTTTCTTTTTAATGAAAAATATGTGTTGTTTACTTTACTATAGCACCTGGACACAGCACACAGACCTTGTTTAGACAGAAAATAGGTGGTTCCTATTCAAGTAGGCTCATCTGCACGGGAAAGTTTTTGTGCTCAAGTGTGAATTGAAAAATGCAGAACAACTATTTCGAATTATCTTTCCGTGTGGACACTGTTATTCAGCACTAAGAGTTCCTTTGTGAGATTTAGCTTAATCCGTTTCCAAAGCGGATTAAGCTAAACCACACAAAGGACCTCTTACTGCTGAATGAGAGTGGCCGCATGGAGAGATAATGAGGAATAGTTATTCTGAGACAGCCACTTCCACTGGGTATCTGGGCTTTTCCATTCTGCCTCAACAAGCCCAAAGCTGGACTGGTAAGGGAAGACTGTGGTTCTAGAAATTTGGAGAAAATTAAGTGCCAGGACCATATCATACCCATTAAACCTTCTGCTCTACGCATGATGGCTGCTCCTGCTCCAGTCAGCACAGGCTCTGGCTCCAGAGGAGGCTGCATTATTCAGTACCTACTTCTCTAAGCTCCAGATTGAATCCAGCCACAAACTTCAGCTGCAGACAGGGTGCGCGGGGAGGAGGACCTGCGGCGAGCGGCCCTGCCAAGTCTGCCACCCTCGGCACACATCAACTTTGATCTGACAGGCTCACCCATCTGGCTCTGCAGCATCACCCGGCGCTGCTGCGGCTCCTCGGCCGCTGCCAAGGCCGAGCTGCTGCTGCTGCAGCCCTCGCGCCCGCCCGGGGCCCCGGGGACCGACCGTCTGCGTCCTCCCCACTCCGCCTGGCACAGCCACTCTTCTGCTGGAGAGCTGATAGCCTGCTGGTATTTAATTGTAGGCCCATACAAGTCCCTAGAAGTTCATTTAACATGCATGCTTCAGCATAACAAACTGCCATGTGATTGAATTCAAAATGCAGCTTGCGCTCCTCCGTGCTGAAATACCCTTCCAAACCATCTTTCTGGTGTAGGTTTCTCAAAATGTTGTTCTCTGCAGGTTTATTGTAGCCCAGAATAACTAGTCAAAAATGGCCAGAATGTAGGTATCCTATTTGTGTCATATTAAGGACATAAGGGCTTATTTTACAAGATACAAGAAAGGAATCCTGCAGTAGATGTGCTTCCAACCACACTGAAGGCAGCATGGCTACATCGCTCTTAAGATGATGTGATGAGCAAGCTTTTGTCTTGCTTCCTCTTCACCCAGAGAGCTTCAATACTCAGATATGTCAGAGAGAGATATACTTTGGTGTGCCATAACAAACCAAAATGTCAAATCTCAAGGCTCCAACTTATATGCAAGACTGCATAGCCTCTTCAGGAAACCAAAACTGCTGCTGGTGCACTGCAATATCCACAGCTATAAACCTGCTACTTCAGGAGGACCTGCTGAGCCATCCCTAGTGATGTTAGAGAAGCCTGACCCTGCCTGGAAATGTTGCAGCCATCCATCACAAGGTAAGCCACCCCAGCACTCAAAAGCCAGAGCCTTTGCCAGCACCAAGGACCAGGTTCTCCTCCCAAAGTCAAACCAGATGGTTCACAAGAAATGGATGCTCAACAGATGAGGGTTTGATTGAGCCAAGCCTATCCTAACACCCTACTCAGCTGCCTTTTCCTGGAGCAACACTTAGGGTTGTTAACTCCTAGAATTTTACAGCCAGTCGAGCAGTACTTGCTGTTTTTCAAGGCATGGTAGCCTTGAAGTCGAGTGTTTAGGGAAGAACCTCAGACTCTGCTTACAGCACACAGCAAGCTCACAAGCTGCTATAGAGAAAACTTTGAGATTGAGCAGAGTATACCCTGCAGGCTCAGGAAACAGAACAAATAAAGAGAATACAAAATGTATTATTTAAGAAACAGAAAACAAACAAAAACAAGACACAACCCCCCACCCCACAAATCCCCATGATCTTTTGAGGCCTGACTCATGATCCTAGAACAATTGGGGTTGGCAGTACTATACATTTTACAGCATTTATTCACAGCTGAAATATCCCAGCATTCAAATACTTCAGAGTTCTTGGAACTACTCACAGATCTCCTGACTATAACCAAGCGTGACAATTCATCCCAGCTGCCAATCCAGCCCCAAGGTGTCTTCTGAAGGTACTTTAGTGCTGACTGATGTTTGCAGAAGCATTAAATTCCTGCTCACTTCACAGTAAGAGGTACAAGCCTGCACATTTCCCCAGTCTCAGCATTACAGCAGAGGAGTTCCCACCAGTACTGAAAGGAGGGCTGTAGAGGATGGACATTGTGCTACAGAGTAAACACAAGGCCACGAAGCAGTCCCCTAAAGTCTGGACTATTTCACAAACATATCGAATTACCAAGTGAATTACTTTCAAGGAGCCCAAATTTCTTCTGTTGTCTACACAAACCAAGCACTAGGTTTCCATTCATATTTCATGGGTACTGAATATAATGGGTGTGTTTTATAGGAACCCATCCAAAACAATTTTATTGGGCTGCCGGTAGGTGAATTCTATACTTAGCCCCAAACATTCTGGTTTGTACACAGCATTTCTTCAAACACAACAAAAAAATCAAAAGGAATTAGTGGTGAAAGATTCAGCCACAAAATTCTCAGCAAGCTTAATTTGTTCTGTGGCTTAATTCCAAGAAGCTCCAAAAATTCAGAACAAGACGTTTGCATACTTTTGGGCATGTATTAATGAAACATTTTATTTACTTTGCAATTGCCAAAGCAATTAGCCAAATAAAGTATAGAGTATTTAAAAAGGAGAGAGTCACTAAAGGAGCTTTCCAATTAAGTCTGCGTGGGTATTTCTGCAGTGTGAGTCTCAGGGATCTGCGTGCTGGGTCCGTGACCTACCAGCCATCAGGGATGGACAGACTGGGCGCCAGGACAGCTCAGACACAGCCCTCTCCTCCTGCCCACAACGTGTCCCTCTCAACACCAGGCACTGACATCAGTGATGCTCAGCCAAGTCCTTCCCCCCACAACACCACTGTGCTCCTGATCACCCTGCAGATCCCTAGGGACAGAAGAGGGTGTCCTGTCATCCTGCGGTCAGCCTGCAATCCACGAACATCTCAAGAAGTTACTGCGGAATAAGAACAGCCTCCCTACACCAAAACATTAAAGACAAACAAAGCAAGAGCTTTAAAAGCCCTCTCAGAGCACTGTGAGTGGAAGTTACAAGATTATGGATCCAGATGGCTCCACACATACAGGACACATGTATGTCTGGATGCACCCCACTTCCAGCCTACACTGAAGGTGCATTTTAAAATCTGCCTAAAATAAAACTAATTGTTACTAGTAGGTATTTGTTTTTTCTTTAAAATGCAGAACTACAAACTACATTAGACAAAAAAATTAGGGAACAGGCAGGGCAGACTTCAACTCCAGTTGCTCTGGGAAAAAAAACTCCTGATCTCTCCAAACCACCCAAAGGTCCCAGATGCCCACAGTCCATGCTCATTTGAAGAGGCTGAGAACAGTCAGTACGTTTCAGATGGTTTTGCCTTCAGTTTTCCTTGTCACATTATGTTTTGAAAAAACATTTTTACTTTAAAAAAAAAAAGAAGAAAAAAATTAGATACACTACTGCACAGTGATTCTTTGTTTTTGGTGATTCAGTCTACTATATGGCTGTGTTCCTTACATATTAGGCCAAAAAGTACTGGAAGTTCTCCCCCGAGGTTAGCACTGACATTTACTTCAAAATGCAGGAATTTTTTAAACCCCTTAGTGTTTTATAAGGAATATATTGTACCAAGACACCATCATCTTGCCTTCTGAATGTTTTTGACAAGTAGTAAGGATGCTAAAAGCAAGTCTTTGCACAGCCTGCAGGAGGCAGGATCCCAGGACCGGTCTTTCACCCACACTCCTGCCCAAAACAGGCTGAATCTGAGTATTTACTTTGCAGAGAACAGGGAAGAACAGCACTGGTTTTCTCCTTAAGCTGTAGGAATGCACACAGATATAAAAGGTTTTAAAAGAGCTTGCTTTCTGCAGTGAGCAGATTTCAGAGATCCTCACACAGACATACCTTGCTCATTTTCACCTTCCTGTCCAGGCTGCAACAGAAAATGTTCATGTGAGATTCCCACTCCTACATCACCCGTCTCCCATCCTTATCACCCTGCTGGCAGCACACATGGGGATCAAATCAGGTGCACACTGACCATGGGACTTCAGGACAGCTGGCACCCTACCCCCTGAGAGCAAGCTGAGGTCTGCTTTACACGCAAAACATCCTGCTAAGACTGTTTCACAAAATCTTAATACCTTCAATGAAATCAAAGGTCAGAAAAAAAGAGGGGAAATAGCCACAAAAAGCACTTTAAAAATATCCCAGCCTCATAATAGTACTATCTGCAGGCTGAATTCAAAATTCTGACCTAGCAAGCAGCAAGCTTAATAACATACTATTAAAACAATTTTTGCCCCAGTTTTCTTTCACCTTTGGACACAGATAAGCAGCATGACTGTGCCAGAGCAAGATGCAAAAAGTCTTACCAGATGAGTGAAGCACCTAAATGTAAATAAATGCACTGGTCTTAAATGGAGCCTCATGCTGTACCTTCCTCAAGACATACTGAACATAATTTCAGTTAAATATTCTGTTTCTCATTATGGACCTTGGAGACTCTCTCAAGCACCATGAAAAAGCAGAATTAACCCAGCCCTCGGCACTGGGGACAGCAATCCAGCCAAATTATTCATGCTGGTCTTTTGCTTCAATTTTTGTAGTCTTAACTTAATGTTCTTAAACAAATCTGAAAGGAGGATGGCTGACAAATAGAACAGATTTTACTTTAGACATTAGAGACGGCCATGTTATGCAGCCTTGAGTCATTAAGCTGAACTCCTATGGGGAGTTTCATTGGAGCTGGGAGTAAAAACTGACACAGAGCTGGTGGCTGTCACAGCCAAGCACTGAGAAGAAAGACTGTTAAAAAAAGGAAGACAAAAAAAGAAAAAAGGAAGGGTAAAAAAAAAAAAAAAGGTGGGGGGGGAAAGAGAAAAAAAAGAAAGTGGGAAAGAAAGAAAAAAAAAGGAAATAAAAAGAGGGAGGGAAACCCAAGCCACCACACTCTCCTTTCCTCTCTTTGTAATCCAGCTATGAAGATTAGCCTCAAATCCTGATTTCAGAGATAAGGGATAGATAAGAAGTGATTTGCAGGTGTTAGCATTTTCCTACAGATCTTCAGGGCAGCCCAACTGATTTGAAGATGAAAAACTGGCATGGGTACACTTGATGGGTAGACTAGACAGAGCAACCAGGGTAGAGAACCAGTTTCTATCCCTACATGTTACACTTGTACAGAAACATCAGGATGCCCACGAAAAACCCATCACTGTTCCACAAAAAGATTAACTGTGTTTTGAGAAATGCAGACAGAAGTGGATATAGAGCCCTGTGCAAGAGCAGCCAGGTCCCAGGTGCTGTGGGCAGGCACAGCAGCAGCAATGGGGACACCAGAAATGCCTGACACATCCCAGGCCAACTGGCATCTGCAGCCACTTTATCTCCCCCAAATGCCATTACCCGCTCTAACTTTATTTACCAAAAAAAAAAAACCATTTTCACTCCACAAAATTAATGTGGCCTGGGGTCGGTGCCAGGAAAAAGGGTGGGAAAAGCTGCCCCTTATTTATATATTTTAACAGAACAAGGCAAAACAGTTTGCTGCTAGAAATAAACATTAAACCTTGCAGAACCTCCCCCCCTCCCAAAAACCCACTGCTCTCCCCCCTTCCTCCCTCCCTCCCTCCAACATTGTAAGTAGCACAAAAGATCATATTACAAATGCCAGCTGTGGCTCTTTGGGAAGGTGGCCTCCATCTCGGAGGTAGTATATGTTCCTCATGGCCTAAGTGGTTGCTATGGTAAATATGCTTTTTATTGAATAGCAAAGTGAAACAGCTTTTAAAGAGATCCATAAGAACCCCATAAATGGTCAAAACACAAAGCAGATCAACCTCAGCCTCCCTGGAAGCAGGTTTCGCTTCGTTTTCCAAAATGATTGTGATTTTTGAACCCTTTTTGTATATTTTGTTGACCACTTAGCTTGACCTCGCCCACACCTGGGTGGAAGGGCTGGAGAGAGGCAGGGGGGAGCTGAGACCCCAGTCAAACCCCTGAGCACCACAGGCTGCTTTGGCTTTTAAAGTCAAGTGTCTGCTCTCCTGCAGGCCAGGAGGCTCAGGGACACTGGATGCTCAGCACTGGGAAGCTCAGGTGATCCCAACCAAACTCATCCTGCCCTCCCCAGCTGCCCTACCCAGGAGAAGCCTCTTGCTCCTTCTCCATCACCTCCTAGGAGCCTGACACCACTCTACCATGCCAGAGCCACGGGAGCATTCCCACCCTGTGTCAGTCCTCCGGCACAGCAGTAAAAAGAAAAGAATTAAAATAGGAAAGTTTCTCTAGCTCATTTCTTATTAGGAGTGAGATGATGGCAGGTTTTGACGACTGTAGATTTCTGATTAACCAGCCAGACATCTTTTCTTTGATCTCTTCCTCCAGTGACAGCCCAAGTGGACAGGAAGGAAAAGCAAAGTAATTCTGGAAAAGTGAAGCAGCCAGCACTAGATATCAACTGGGCAGATACCAGTCTTGTTCCAATTGCTCTCTGATGATTTGAATGATGGTTTAGAAGCTATGGATTCTAAAATATAGGAAATAATTTTTCCTTTTGAATAAAGAACTATGACACTCATCACAATGAGCTGACAATTCTCAGTTTAAAGAGACAACAGTGGAAAAAGAAACACCTCAAAATGTTTAGTATGATTAGAGATTTCTAGAAAAACCAATGTGTGCCTTGGATGATCTACCAGCTGTGTCAGCTCTAGACTATAGAGCAGAAAGTAAAGAATGAGCAGTTTCTTTTCCTGGCATTTACCTTATCATCCAATGGTTGTAAAAAAGTTTTTTAAAAAAATCACATTAAACTTGATGATGAATTATTTTTGGAAGAAATATTCTAACCCAGTACGTGCCATTCTCTCCAGAGGTAAATGTCCCAGATGAATAGTCAGAGCTAAGATGCTCCTTAACAATAAATGGCACTGACACTGGCTGTGGGTGAGGATGGACCATTGCATATCTCTGCTCTTGCAAATCACCACATAAACAAACCATTTCCTTCTAGATCTTTATGGGTGCTATTTTAGAAAGTAAAATAAATCCCCAAACCACTTTCATGTAAATTTGTACTGAACATTGCAAACTCAACATTATTTTCACAACAGAAGCACAAGAAAAATTAACCAAGAATTGAAAATTTAAGTCAGAAGTTAATAAATAACAGTATTTTTTAAATACTATTCTTTATAAAGAGAATTTATATTTTGCAGGTAGCAGTAAACATTTGATAACAATGTTTATACTAAATGAGAAGTCACCACAACACAAAGGAACATGTGTTTTGTTGAACCTGGCTCTTTAGAGCCTTCACCCAGCTAAAAATCCTGACCAACTCTCAAACTCTCATCCAGGATTTCACAATAAGAAAATATTTCTTTAGGTAAAGGACATGGAATAGGCTTGGTTTTGATTTTTCTAAGGCACTCTTAAGGTTAAGCTTTCCAGACAGTCTCTTCACTCTCTTCATTTCAACACTGTCAGATGTGTAAACCAGCCTGACTGGACTCCACTGCCCCTACATAATTCTGCAGTGAGTAAATTTAGAGTATTTTTTACTCCCTGATCTCCTGCAAGGCACATGGATGATAATTTCATAATTTCAGCCCAGTGATAACAAAAGTATTCCCTCCTTTTACCACAGGCTTGTTAGGGATTTTTTTTTTGTTTTGGGGTATTTCTCCTTTGGTCCATGTAAAGGAAAACTGATGACAACCATTGCCATTAACGTCAAATGCTTTTTTTTCTTTTTTAAACAAAGGAAGAACATCTTTCTGTGTTTACTTACAACAATGTGTGCTGGAGATGGAGACCTAGCATCCTTGAGGGCTTGTCTACTCTGAAGGCTCCCTGCCTGAACATCAAGCAGTGGCCATTTCATCTGCAGATACTGGATGGAGGAAACAAAAATGGGAAAAGAAAAATGAGTTCAGAAAAGAAAGGCAAAAAAAAAAACCAAAACAAATCTTAAGTAACATGGATAAAAAAGTATAAAGCAAAACTTATGCAAGGAACTGAAACAAAAAATTAAGACAACCTTACATGTTTGTGGATACAAAATCTGTGCAGAACGAACAATCTCATACCACTGTGTTACAGTTCAGGAATAAGAAAAAAAAAACAGATTGCAAAGACAGTATTACATTAATTTTACTGATCGCAGCAGAAGTAGCATAAAACTAATAAAGAAACAAAATAGCATAACCATGGAGAGGATGGGACAAGGGAAAAGGTGGATATCAGTGTCAGGGGAGGGAAAACATATCATGAATTAAGAATATGATCTCATTACTGAGGGGGTCATCTGTCAGCCTTCTTTCAACAAATGTACCAAGTCAACTGCTCCAACTCCCCAGTGCTGTATGAGCCCTAAAGACAGAGCACTACCCCAAAATGACTGCTGGGTCTTAGCACCTATTTTCTCTACTTTTCACCCTTTCTGGAAGACACCATGGATCTTTTTCATGCTTATCTTCTGTCAGACAACCCTGGCTTGGGGACAGCCACAGCTTCTCTGTGGCACTGCCACCAGCAGAGAGGCTGGACACACTCAGGTGCCACCTCTGAAGCATATGGGAGCACTGACTCAAAAGCAAGAAAAGCTTCAGCTCACTGCACCAGAAGTGCTCCATTCTGAACAAAAGCAGGTCCACAGAGAAATTAGTTATCCCAAACAAACTTCTGCACTGTACATCTAAATATAATTTCAGCCCAGGCTTTTCTCTCTGCACGCTGCTGTGTGCTGTCCCAGTTAACACAGGTTAATAAGAGACTTCTAAAAGCCCTGTATCATGCTGGAAGAAATGTGCACAGCCACATACATTCAGCCCCCTCCCAGAACTAAGAAAAGCAGCTGCACATATACATCAGACCACTGCAGAAGCTCCTATTCAGCGCTATTCAAGATGCTGCTTGATCTGACAGATCTATTCCTAGAAAATACCTACTAGAGAAATAGTTATGTTTACCCATTCCTTCCTTTTTTTTTTTTGGTTTTTTTTTTGTTTGTTTTTTGTTTTTTAAAGTAAGAGTAATCTTGAAGAAGCACCATGCACAAGCAGCCCCTGCATCCAGGCGAACAGCGGAAGCTGTATCTGAATCTCCATGGAGGAAGGAAGGAGATCTGGTTCCATGCTTTAAGCACATCACTATCTATCACATTTGCTCACGTATGCAAAACATTTGTTCACATGCAGGGCCTGTTTGCTGCAAGACTCTGGGCACTGAGGTGCCCAAAAAGCAGAAACCAGCAGGAGAATGTGTTACCAATTCCCATCACTTGGAGGGCCTGAGTTTTCCAAGCTACTGGAATGCAAATAAACAAACCCATACTCTGGATTTGCACCCCATATGAGTTCCACAAGTTCCAAGAAGTCTTGTTTTTTTCATGTTCACATTTGGGATTTGTGCAATGTGGACCAGAATGTTTCAGCACTTCTTAAAAACAAGAAATAAAACCCAAACAAACCAGAACTAGACTACCAATAAGCAATATTTCTAACTCTTACAACTCAATTGTAAGTCTCCAGATATTTGATCACTTGCATCAAATCCCTGCTCTTCAATATATGTGACCACAACATAAATTTTAAAGTTGAGATGATGTTAAAGCAACTTTCTAACCCTTTGTGGTTTCAAAAAAGTGCATAAAAATGCAACCGGAGTGTGTAGAATTTGGACCCAAAGCCTAAGCCAACTGAGAGCCAACTTTTAAACTTGAGAGGAAATCTGATCTATTACAGATTTTCAGATGGCACTATTAAACAAGTAAACTGCTACATTTTCAGAAGTCCACCAGTTTTCTTAGACAGCAGTCAAAACACCACCACATAGAGGGGTGCATGAATTTCCAGAACGGGTCCTGATGGGTCACAGCTACTTTTGGCTTCCTCAGGTTTTCCAGACAATCAGTGAAGTATTTTTCCCTTCTTCCAAGGAAAACGTCCTCACAGGATGTGTGCATGACTCTGCTTCAAAGTTCACAATGGTTTTTGGAGAGCAAGAACCTACCGCTGCCACAGCTGAAACCTCTACAAGAACATGACAGCTCAAACTGTGGATTTCCAGGGAACAGACACCAAGCCATTACCCACAAAAATAAACTCATCACCTTCATTTTTCCATGACCACTCCACAGTCACAGGCAACCCTGGAATATCCATCCGTACAACCATGACAGCCTGTGAGGAGCTCAGGTCAGCAGCTGTCCTAAAACACAGGCTGAGAAACATGTGGGCTTCTCTGAGACTGCAGCAGGGGTGAGCTCACAGCAGACCCCATCCAGTCAGCAATTATTGCAGGGATTACAAAGCCTTCAGGACTGTCAGTTGTGCTGTTTTTTACTAGCAATAAATTCCATTAGAAGAAACAGAGCAAGAAGGCATGGCTGCTCTCACTCCACCTCTATCCCACAACAGCCCGCGCTTTCAGCACATGCTTTCAGCTCCTACACCAGGCTGACCTCAGGGCAAGATGAACATTTCAGAAGATCTTACTGTTACACTTTTTTTTTTTTTCTCCTTTTAAAACCCTTAGTCTGGACTCTCAGTAAAGCCCTTCTCTTACCCACCCCTGGCAAAGAGGATCCAAGAAGTCTTACAGTGCAAAGGCTAAAGCACAAACAGCTTCTTTTGGACATGCACATGAAGCCCAGCAGGAACAGTCCAAACCCAGAGGGCTCAGTTTTGCACACAAGCACAGACATGGACAGCTTCCATTTCTACCAGTGGATAACACACCAGTGGGAGACAAAATAAAATCAAATAACCACACCCAAGGGAAAGCAGTAAAGCACAAGGGTCGATAAAGCAACTTCCATGAGCTCTACCAAGTGGCCAGGATCCAGAGCAGTCTCCCAGCCCTGCTAAGGGTGAGATGTTCTGTCTGTCAGATAAGCAGAGGGGGCCAGAGCCCACAGCCAATGCCCATGTCAAGCTAGTGACCCCACACCTTCAACAGCAGGATGTTTGCAAAAGCAAAAAAATGTTTGCTAGCTTCAAAATGCCAGCCCTGTTGATAAAGCATGAAATATTAGCATTGTTTAAGGTGACGAGCCTGACTCAAGGCCTCCTCATCCAAGAATTGTCATGCCTGTAACACAATATTGATGTGGTGGCTTATAATTCTTACTTTACATAAAAGCCTCATTGTGTGCCAAATTCAATCTCCACAGGCTACCTGAGCCACAGATTTTTACAAGTCTACATTTCAGCGCTGCGAGTCTACAATACACATAATTTTCAATTATGTTAGGGCAGAACAGGATCACTGCCTATATAACATTACTGGTTGGAGGAAATGAGACTCAGCCCTACTGCCGAGAGAGCTAACTGGATCCAGATGGTGGCCGAGCGCAGCAGCCACCCCCTCCACAACTCTCTCTTTCACAGTGCAGGGACATGCCAGGCCCTTGCTGGGGCTGGGAGCTGTGACAGGAGGATGCTTGGGCAGGGGGGAGTTGCATCACCTCGGGGAAGAGGAGGGAGAGCCGTGATTGCTCTCAAAGGTTTACTGCTGCTGCCCTACGTTATGATATTCTTATTAAAAAGGAGAAAAATTAAGTCCTGCTACAGCAGAGAGGTAAATCCTTTCCTTCCTCAAGCAACTAAATAGCAGGAAATCCTCTTCTCTTGGCCCTAAAAGCAGATTTGAGCCAGACAGTTCCTCTGATTTGCAAGGAGTCCACAAAAATCCAAAGCCGACTTTCCCAGCCTTCTGACACTGCTTTTATATTCCTGCACCGGGCAGAGGGAGGGGGCAGAGGGGTAAGAGGGAGGGAAAGCTCCCACCAGCCTGTTCCTGCAAATGCTGGACACCCACTTGCTCCTCTCCTGCTTCTTATGTCTCGGTGTGGAAATCAGGACTTGCCTGTACAAACACTGAACTTTTCAACAAATTAACTCTAACAAATCTGTGCAAATTATTTCAGAACAAAACTGTTGAAATGGGCTCTGCTGGCCTGCTTTTAACATTTTTTTAAAATAATGTCATCATGGTGCAAGTACTTTATTCCCTGTTTAACAATATGATCTGATGGGGATCATTAGCATGTGTGTGTTTAAAAAAAATAAAAAAGTTTTATGGCAAGTCTCAGAGAGCTTAAGCAAAATAATTGTTAAGCTCCAGGCCTCCACACAAGAATTAAAACAAGTTTGGGGCGAGCGTACTTGAGAGAAACCAAAGCTTTTAAAAAGGCTGTTAAATTGTCAGCACAAGGGAAAAGGCAAATGATTTGAACGGCCCAGATTTTTTCTGTAGAAAGGAATAAAAAAAAAACCCAAGAACTTTCCTACACATCCACACCTCCCATCTACAACCAGAGGGTCCTGCAGAGCACAGACCCACTGGGAGCAGCTCTGCACAGCCACCCTGCAAAACAGCCACCTTCCTGAGCTCTGGCTGGGCAAACAAACATCATTCCCAAGTTTTCACAGCAGAGTTGGTCCAAAGCAGCTGAACATCACATCCAGCACTCAAGGAGCTTGCTGGAAGCTCTAACTCAGGGCCAGCAGCTGCCCCACAGGCTGGGGCAGGGCTCGCAGCGGTGCAGCCGTGGAGGAAAGGATGGCACTGAGCTCACAGGTGTTTCCTGCACTGGTGTCCAACCTGAACCTGTCCCCCTGTCACACTATTGTTTTCACTGCTAGATTGCCCTACAAGTGATGTTCTTCAACATATAAAAACATAAACACAGTAAGGGGGGAAAAAAGGCCATATTTTTGAACAGAAGGAAAGCTGCACAATGCTTTCCAGCTCAGGTTTCCTGCAGCTGGTGCTTATTAGCTCCCAGGAACTGAAACAAGCAGGAGCAGGGCTCCTGCAGTCAGCTTGATACCACTGGTCTCCAATATCTCCCCTAACCACTGGATCACACTTCCAAAGTCTGCACTTTCTCCTGGATCTCAAATAGAAATATTCCTGATCCTAGTTTTGGGGTCAGTCCCTCCCTTGGCCAGAGTCACATGGAAGTACACACCTGGATGTCAACTTGAAGGTCAGGAGTTTCTCCAATATTCAGTTAGAAGCATTTCTGGGAGGGAGCATCTAGACAAATTTTAACCAGAGATAATCCAGTAGCAACACAGAGACCACAATGCTGAGGGGAGAGCTGATATTTATGGGGAAGCCAATAAGGAAAAAAGGCCATAATAGCTCTCTACAGACAAAAAAAAGTTGCAAGAGGATACTCATCTTGGTACCTACAAAGAAAGGTCTGTCACCTATTAGTGTCTCCACTTACATTAGAAGCAAAGCCTCTAAAGATTTAACTGTAGACCTTCAGCTTCTGCTCCATTGCTTAATTTACCTCAACCCCTTATTTCTGGTCTTCAGTTATCACCTTGTTTGTAGAGGTGTGCGTGTGAGAGCAAAATCTGAAGGATTTATTTTAAATAACTGAAGGAGGCTGTTGAAGGAACTTTAAAAAGGCCTCCTATTCCTTGCAGACCCGCAATGTCTGGAATTTTTTGTATGAGAAGTAATAGACACCACCCACGATGCTGAACCCCTCTACAGAATATGCAATGCACCACCACGAGGCACAGGGGAGCTGCTCAAAGCAAAAGCAGCAAGGTTGATTTTAGTGGGACCAATCCTTTCCACACAAAAGATTTCCCCAGAGCATTCGAGAAATTAAAGCATAAAATTGTAAAACACGAAAGTATTTATCATTTATCTCCACTTTTCATTTTATTAACATAATCTTTTAAACTATTGCAACACCACAAAAATAAATTATTAAGTAAAATGCATAGATGGGGGAAAGTGGTACAAAAACCAGGAACTGTTGTTATGTTCCTGCACTGACACATGCACATAAGGCCTCTTCCAAATTTAAAATGTCCTTTAATTCTCTCATTATTGACAATTTGAGTGACCTTGTCTCCTTCCCTTCCAGTAATACACAGGAGTCCCTGACACAGGAACCTTGAGTTGAACATTTCAGTATTTTGCCCGTGCCTTTGTCACATTGCTGAGGTGCTGCTAGGGCAGAAAAATGAGACAGCTGAGTCCTCCACTGGCTGAAAGTTAGAGAAATGTGGTGGTGATTAAACAGCCCAAGATCACCTAAAGGAGGGAATCCTGACAGCAGAAATCCTGGGATCTGGAACTGTCCCACTGAAGGCACAGAGGTGATGGGCAAAGAGGATTTTGGCGTGGGATAAAGCACAAAGCAACAGCCTGAGCCCCACAGGTGCCTCGTCACCTGCAGGTGTGGGAACATCCCAGGAAGAGCAGATCCTCTGCTTCCTCCTGACCTCCCCAGGCTCTTCTCCTGCATCCCAGAAGAGATGCAATGTAACAGCTCCATGCCATTACTACTGCCAGGCATCACCCCCACTTGCACTGGTTTTCTGTATACAGTGATAAGGGTGCAGAGGAGGCTGCCTGGGAGAGAGTTAAAGAGAATAACCAGAAGCTTCCTCAAAAATTATTGCCTATGAAAGTTCAAGCAAATGCAGATAATTATTTGCTCATTCTGACATGGATGAAAGGCATTTTTGCCATCAGTTCTACTGAAACACTGAAGTAAAACAGGTTTTTTGCTTCTACTGAAGGCAAGGTTGGTAGGCTACAGTTGAGTTCTGGGATACTGACACCGAGCATAAAGAAGCAAAGTAAAGGCTAATCAGCTACTGCAGGAATTTAAAATAATTTTTTTTAGCGTTACAAGAGGAAGAGTGTTCATGTGACATAGAAGTACAGCATTACTTTCTGCAGTTCACATGGTATCTCTGCAAAGTAACTGCAGGCTGTATTTCTCAATCGTGGGTGGAGCTTGGGAAAGCACCATTACTTTTTTCACATTAAATTTGAAAGACCTCACCATCCTTGCTACACAAACCAGCAGGCTGGCTGAGGACTATTCAGATGTCTGCAAAGTGCTGTTCCAAAAGACAGGTACAAATAAAAGCATAATTTTGGTCAAGGAACAAGAATAAGCATTTTTATCTACTTTAAACCATAAAAAAAAACAACTTCATTTTGAAGCTACTTTGCCCAAATTTTCTCTGCAACCTGTTCTGTTGCACTTAAGCACCGAGTTTCCATTAGATGAAGACTAGAACAGTCAAAAAATCTCAAGAAAGTCTTTCTGTAGGACTGTCTTGCTTAGACTCACAGTTTAATCAGCCTCTAAGACTCACCAAAAAATTTGATGTACAGACACACAATTTCTCATCCTGGCAATCTCCCAGAAAGTGAGAGAACAATTGGTAACTAGTGTTTGCATGAAGTCCAAGAATGCATTTTATGGTCTATAAAATATAATTCCTTTCCTCCCCTTTAAATCAAGGCAGTAAAGATATCTGACAGCATGTTAGAGACAGAGATCATGGCACTGAGCTACCTCCACTCAAACAGAGGAGCTGCTCCAGAGGAGCCCTGCCTCCCTTTAAACCTTCCAACTCTGTTAAGAGCATAGCTCTATTTGTAAAGGAGGGGCTGGAACTTTAAGCTTTGCAACTACTTTTTACATTTTTTTTTAAAGGAAAAGCAAGAAAAACCCCACAGCGCAGCTGTGCAAGGAGCAAAGGAGGCCCTCCAAATCTGCCCCCATCTTTTCTTTCACTTCCACCACTTGGAGTTTGGAATGGAATTGGAAACATGGGAATATATTTCCTGATTATGGGAAGCATCAACCAGGCTCCTTAGGTACCCTGGTAGTGAAGCCCATCAGGAAATTCATCTCTACATGACCACGATACTGAACTGGTACCATTTTCCACTGCATGAATTTATGTGAAAGTAAAAAAAAAAAAAAAAAAAAAAACAAAAACAAAAAAACAAAAAAAAAAAAAAAAAAACAGACCTAAAGAAGCCTATCTTTGTACAACTCTGTCCTGCATCAGTCATAGAATCTTAGAATGGTTTGAGTTGGATGAGACCTTGAAGATCATCCAAAGTTCCAACTTTCCTGCCATGAGCAGGGACACTGAGACCAGGCTGCTCAGAGCCCCGTCCAGCCTGACCTTGGATGGGGCATCCACAACTTCTCTGGGCAACCTGTGCCAGTCCCTCACCACCCTCACAGGAAAGAGCTTCTTCCTAACACCTAATCTAGGCCTACCCTCCATCAGCCAAAAAAGGGTTGATTTATAGAGTGCTTGGCATCTCCAGCTATCAAAAGCCAGCAGAGGCATGACAAAGGCAAGACAGTGAAAGGATGCTCTGCAAGATAAGTCCCTCTCCAAAGGGGTCTCCAAGACCATCTTGGTTGGGAGGGGTTTCTTCACTCTTTGATCCAAATTCTCATCTCAGATCTGGTGAAGTACCTGCGAATGAGTGGCACAGGTGGGTGAGATCCCTGAGTAAAAGTGCTACAGGAAAATGTAGCAGTTTGCTCATTACTGTAACATGGCCTAAGAAGGTTTTACTGAAAGAGTCATATTTTCTTCCACTGTTGGGTAAGTGAAACTCATGACTCTAATCACTACCACAAAAATTCCTGTCGATGTAGCAATTCTGGGTGAACTGCTGGGAGCCACTCTCTAGTAAACCCAGCAAATTTCATACCAAATTTCCTGTCACCTCCCTTGTGGTTTCCATGTGTGATTGGGCCTTCAATGCAACAAGGGGTAACTGCAGAATAGACGGCTCCAAGGGTTTCAGGTCTTCATTAAAATGAAGAACTTGCAAAATTCTCTTTTCCTAGGGGTGGTAAGTTTTGTCCTGTTTTTTTTTTTTTTTTGGTTTGGTTTTTTTTTTTTTAAGGTTAACACAAAAATGTAACCTTAAGGCAACCTCAGGAAAAAAGTCCTGGAGATAACACTGGAACCAGCAATATTCTGACCTCCTAGGAGAAACTGGGAAGGTTGCTGTTGAGGTTTTGTTTTTCAGAAAGGCCTTGGAAGAAAAACTTTCCACTGCATCATATCCTGGTCCACATTCCTTGCAGTAATCTTTTAGCTCAGATATGTGGAGATGTCTTTGAAAGATGTAAAAGAGGTCGAGAGTCCCCTCAGCTAATTGTGCTGGCTGAGAAACAAAACTTGTGGGCTGGGGTAGGATTTGTGTCAGCCTGACCTTCTGTGAGACCAGCTACTCCTCTGAATAAAACCTTCTTGCTGCCTCTGCCAGAATCCTCCTGCCACTCAAGTATCATCTTGCTGTAACAAATTACTCCTAACCCAGGATTATGGCTCTTTCCAAATCCCTCCTAGAGAGCTGGGAAAGAAACGTTCCCTTCCCAGGATTTGGAACCCCCATCAATAACTGCCCTTCTTATTTCTCTTACAGCACTAGGTCCTGGGGACAGCAAGAGCTGCACCCTTTTTCCTTCTAAATAAAAGCTGGACCTCTCAATTGTCCATCAGAAGAGGAAATGAGGAAGGCTTGCCTTTGGATACCCATGGAAAAGACATCCCATCTGGCCAGAGGGAAAGATGACTCCTCACTAAGTAGGAAGAATTATATTTAGGTGGAGGACTAAGTGAATCATTTGGGATGAAAGCAAAATAAAACAAATGAAGTATTCAATAAATCTGTGCTGTCACCTCTTGTTCCTGGGCAGCCACACTCTGTATTTATTTTCTGGTTTCCTCCAGCACCACCAAAACAATGCAACAGGCATTTAGGTATTTAAAAGAAGTATTTTTAAAAATATTCTTAGTTGAATCATCACCACACAAACTGTTCCTCAAGAACACAAAATGAAGGGGATGCAGAGAAAAAAGATGTTAAAACAAATATGGCCCAGAATTGACACCATTATGCATTATTTTTCCCCAATTTAAAGAGTCCCCCAATGAAAATAAGCCAAATTACCACAAATTCCAAGTAAATCATGGCATGACTTTAGAAAGGCACACTGACTTTTCAAGTACCTTTAGGTTATGCATTAAATGCAAGCAACTTTTCTTGAACTGGCACAGCTTGCAGACTTAAGATGCACAAAATGCACTACTAGAAGTTTCGAAGAAATAGGGGGCTTTTTGTTTATTCAGAGAGAAAAATTTTCCTCAGTCAAAAAACTACACTGCCATATCCACTCCCTCAGCTAAAAAGAGTAGAAACAAAAATCAAACAGCAAAATGAACTATCACAAAATAATCCTGTCAGTTTCAACAAATTGGGGAAAAAAGGGAAAACACTCTTTTTTAAGCAGCAAATTGAAATAATGCATTGCTCCATGTATGTATGGGGGGAAAAAAAAACAAACAAAAGTTTTCTGTTGCATAGGGAAAAAGCAACATGCATGAGCCTGCATTCTTCTTCTCTAAGTGTGGGTGGAAAAGAAGAAGGAGGGGGAAAAAAAAAAAAATTGAATTAAAAAAAAAATCCATGTAGAAACAGTGGCTTGGAGGGGCCTCTGTCCCTGGGAGAAGGGCACCAGCAGCTCTGCAATAGTTCATGTCCTGGAGGGACTGTGCCCCATGCCCAGATTCTTGTGGTTGAGGCAGAGGTTTGTTTTGGAGAGGTGAGGGTGGCTCTGAACACCCAGCCCACGGCTGCGGGGAGCCCGCAGACACCACACTCCCACATCTGCATCTGTCACACTTTCATGCCACAGCCCCAAAGCTGAAACAAAGGAGTCATCAGAGCAGCCCTGTGCTGTATAAATCTGCAAATAGCTGAAAATGTTGCTCTTGTTGCTAAATATAGTGCAGGCATTTTGAACCGGCCGGCCCGCAAGGCAACTTTTGTATTTATTTATTTAAAGGATCACGGTTTGAAAACACTGAGTGTTTTTTAAGCCTGTTCATGTATGTATGTTTGCTCTCTCTCAATATCAATATGCAAAAAAATAAAAAATTAAAATAACTTAGCAGGTACTAGAAAAACAACTTCCACGTAAAGGAGTCAGAGAGCTGAGCAGAAAGATGTATTTGACTTTGCAGTGGGAGCAAAATCTCCTCCAAGGCTGGTAAATCATGTTCATACAGAATTAAACCCAGAATAGCTTCAACCCTGCAATTGATACAATTAGCAAATAAATAAATGAATAAATAAATATATATATATATATATATATATATATATATATATGATAGTTCTCTGTGGGAGCTCTCCCCAGGATCATCACATTCCTGCCTCTGGCCATGGGAAGGGAGGGATGGGGATGGCAGAGCTGCCTGGGAGAGGGGAGGAGAGGCACAGCCCCTGCTCTAGGAAATGTCTGCAAGAGGGATGCACAGCCAACCACCCCCTTGTGACATCCCAAAGCCAGCACAGGGATGCCCTTCTGCTACTAAATCCCGGGAGCTGGGCACCAGCTCACCCTGTGCCTTTGCAGGAGCAAAGAGCAGGATTCCCTGGGAAGGGCTCTGGGATGGCAGCCCAGCCCCAAACCACACGGCAGCCACTGCAGCAGAGCACTCACCTATGGAATGCTCTCTGGGATGCTCTCTGAAAGCCAAGGGCACAGCCCTGGACCTGAGGCAGCTGCTCAGACACCAATGGGACACGGTGAACCCCACAGAAGCTCAGGACAAGGATGGGGGAACACACCAATGCCTCCTGGCTCCATGGGGAGAACCACAGCCAGACCGGCAGCACCTGAGGCTTCACACACCTGCGCCAAGTGCCCTGTACCCACAAGTGCCAAATGAATATTTCAGGCTTTAGCCTTACCTGCAACTGATAAAAAAACCCCAGTAGCTATTCGAGGTTTGTTACGGCTGTACAGCTGTCTTAAGAAAAAAGAGCAAAAAAAAAAAAGCTTTTTCTTAGCAGGGCGGGGGGTGGAAGGGGCTGCATCGACAGCTCCAGTAGCCAGAGGCACTTTGCAAGGAGGAAAGTAGAACTCACGATGTGGGCAGGCCTCAGGTTTCTGAGCCTCAGGGCACATCCAAGAGACACAGCCTATTTACTGAACAGCCAGGAAAGCAAAGGCTCCAGTCTTACAACACCTTATAATCTTATTGTGGACGCTTATATTTTATAAGTATTTGAGGTTGAGGAGAGCAGGGTGGGGAGGGACACAAGAAGCCACTTTAGCTGCCTGGTGGGGTTCTGAGAGGCAGGTTTGTTTTTTAAAGATGAGGTAGGATGACTCCATATGTGGGTAATTATAAATGAAGCAACTAAGGATCAATGAGCTCCCTTTCATAGCAATCGCTTATTTATTTATTTTAAAAATCATGACACAGCATTTCTGTTCTATTTCCAAGTCAAATTTATCCTAGGTGGAATCAGAGGAAGAAAAACCAGGTTCCTACACAGATTTTTTTTTTTTTTTTTTTTTGAGAGCATTAATAGACTGGAGAGCATCTGCGCAGGACAGCAAGTTGAAGTCAGCGTTTCTGCATGCTGCACAGCCAACCCCATAACCTCAGGAGGGAACTTTCATCTCCACAGACCTGCACACAAAAGGTCACTGCAGTGCACCCTGCTCCCACTAAGGAGCTTACCTCTCACACGTAACATCAGGCTTATTAAGCAACGTGAGATGATACAATAGCCACTAATCTACTGAAAATTATTATTCCTTTCCTCCTGCCCCCAAGCAACACGAGGATTTGCAACATGCTGGTCTGTAGGATGTACCTGAAGGAAAGAGGGAATTCAAATTGCCATGGCCTCCCCAGTCTCTTGGTGATACCTCCCAGTGATTTCCAGTGAGGCTGGCAGGGGTAGCCCAAGTATTGTATAAAAATTCCTCTGACTTTGTATGGATTTAATAATGATAAAATAAAATAATAGAATAGAATAAAATATATTAGAATAAAATAATAGAATAAAAAGTTGCATTTATAAAGAAAAAGGAAAAAAAAAAAGAAAAAAAGAAGGAGAAATAATTATTTCTGCAGCAAGCAGGAGAACAGGGGGTAAAAAAAAAAAAAGCAGGAGCTCAGTGCCATCATCCACCACCTCTTTCCATTGGTCCAAGAAAAGATTGGCAGCTCCTGCAAGACCTGCTTCAGTCGGTCATTCTGTGTAGCTGAATGTTTTGCCATGGCTTCTGAATGATAATTGGCTCAAAAATTAACACGCCTCAGTGTCCCTGCAGAAAGAGCCCTGTGGTCTCATCCGGTGGGGTCATTACCCGCCAGAGCATTCCACATTTCCTCGAGAGGGCACGGATGGCCTGAACTCCCACACACTTCAGAGCAGTTAATTCACTCAACTGGGCAAAGTATTCAGGTCAGGATTTTTCCAGGAAGCCATAAGGACCTGGGTGCCCGATTGGCTTTGCTCCTTTGTGAATCCCATCCCCTGCACTGGTGAGTGATTCAAGACCCACACTGAAGCTCTGTTCAAGAGGTCAAAAATTTGCAAATAATATGCAAACAATACTTTTTCATTTCAGAAGTAAATTTAGAGAACTTTGGACCATATCAGAAAGTGCTTTTATTCTCTAAGTAATTTTAAACCTCCTCTCTCAGTTTATTAAGGCCATTAACTCTTCTCCTCATCTGAGTCCCTTATTTTGTTGCAGGATGAAGAAGAATACTCCTCTGTCTGGGGACTGACATACCCATGGTGCATCTCTCTCATATAAATGCGTTTGAAAAAAAAAACAGAGTCCTTTGGTTTTACTTTACTATGGAGTTAGCACTCACATCAATCATTCCACATACATACACACCAAAATACACAGCAGACAAACCCATACTCTATCAGTCCTGCATAACAATGCCTTAAACTTATAAATATAATACATCAGGCCAATTCATCCACAAGTGTTAAGAACCTCAGGGAAGTTACTGGAGTTTTCAGTGTTTTGTCCCTTAGAAACTCTGATTACAATATGACCACCAGCAAGGCCAAAATATTTGTGACTATATCTTGTGCTGTACCTCATATCCCAAGCCATGCAAAATCATACAAAATTCCCTACCTTATTACAGTGCAAAAGGGAAAAAAGAAATCAAATCAACCTCCCCAGACACACAGAGAATAGAGAAGATTGCAATGGAAAAATGGATGGTGCAGTCATTTGCCTACACACATCAGGAGCATTACAAATAGAAGTGAATTTTAAAAAATCTGGGGAAGTCCATACTATGTACTGTATGCTTAGGCAGGGAATGGTTAGAAATTTAATTTTTTTTTTAATTAAAATAAGGAGGAAGGTTTGCCAACAGACTTCAGCTAAGCATTTTGAAAATGGAGAAAACCCAGAAACGACAAAGCAAGGCAGCTGCAGGACAGGGCTGCAAGGGTGTGGAAGAGGCCACTGCCAGTGCTGGTACCCAGTAACAGCTCCCTAGCCAGCCAGCCAGTCCACTGCTTTCCCCATGCAGGAGGAATTAAATAGGAAAAAGAAAAAAAAAAACCTAATAAAATAAAATGCCAAGCCTGCCCTTCTGTAGGACCTAGATTAATTGTGAATGCAAATGAAGCCCTTCTGCAGCACTAGGGTCCATTTCCAGGGAAATGTGTGCACCCGCCTCTGTTTACTCCAGCTCCAGCAATGCAGCACAACCTTCAGTCAAGCTATTAACTTGAACGTTGAACTTCACAGCACTGGCTGTCTTTCTCAGCCATTCTTTTGATGTTACCTCCAAAGCAAAAGATCAAAGACTTTGAGTGTGGTGAGGGGAAGTCCCAGGCTCTTAGCCTACCAGCCTGTGATATATGTTAAAATCCTGGCCAAAAGAGAGAGCGAAGGGAAAAAGAAAGGAAAAGCAAGCGAAGAAAGCGCTCTGGCGGAGCAGTGACATGAGGAAGCGGCACAGCAAAACCCACATGCCACGTCTGCCTGGGTTCATGACCCCAGAAAGGGGGTTTGTTTCTCTGCCCCCTCGCCTTTTGGCAGTGCTGGGTTGCTCCCCAAAACCTGCAGACCCCAACACCCCTCTGCCATGAAGCTGCACCTCGCACACTGCCTGACCCTTGTGCCAGCAGCACTCCTAGGCAGAGAAGCATCCCTGGCCGCCCTGTGGTGCCAGCCCACGAGCTCAGCAGGACAGGGAGAGGCAACACAGGATCAGGGCTCTGCAAGACATTGAATTTCCACGTCCGCCACAGGCTCCCAGGCCATCCTGAATGAGTCACACCAAAATAAACCCTTCGCCTCAGCCTTCCTGCTTGTAAAACGCGGATAATATTGCCCTGCAGGATAACAGCCTATTCTTCCTTGTGGGGCCCCAGCAGGCAGCAGTGCTAAAGGCCGTGCTGCTATCTGCAGGGTCCAAGTCCACACACCCCCTCACGTGTCACCACACCCCAGGTGGCAGGAGGAACCCACAGCCACAGGGACAGGCAGCTCCCCCATCCCAAAGAAGGGGCAGTGTGGCAGCAAGGCAGCTTTCTCACCACCACGACCCTGGAGCAGACCTGGAAGCCCCAGTCCTGCAGGAAAACATCTAGAAAGTAGCCATTTTCCCCCGTCTCTCAGGCCTGTTTTTTGTTTTTGGGGGGTCTTCTTATGGGTTTGGGTTTTTTTTCTATTTTAGCCACGTGTTTAGAATAGGACAGGAACGGGGCGACCTTTTTATTTTCCTTTTAATTTTTTTTAAGATTCTGTCCAATTATTTTCCCCTTCCTGAGCCTTTTTTTGGGTTTATTTATATTCCCATAATACACAACAGCATTCCAGATTTAGATGGTGACACTTGGTTGACACAGTCAAAAGTAGATCCAGTGCAGCCTGTCTGCCAAACCAAGCCCCTCATCCATCAGCCGAAGTCCTTTTACCGCAGGGTCATGAAGGAATCACGGACTGTTTGTCATTCCTTTCTACCAATGTCCCTCCTAACTCTAGAAACCAAAACCCTCTTATGCTTGTCAGCTCCTCCTCTTCCCCACCCCCATGAATTCAGCTCTTGGCATTCACCAGCATAAAAAGCCATGGGATTCAAAACAGAAATTCTTCAAAACAGAATTCATGGCATTAAGCAGTAAGTAGGATATTCTGATTTTATTGTACTTTACTTACTCCTACTTAGCTCTAATCCTCACTCCCTAGACAGAGGCTCGCTCTTGCTGTCAGTGAAGTCGATAGGAATTTGGCTATTGACTTCAATAGAAGTGGGATCAGTTCCTCACATCTGTTGCACAAGGCAAGCAATATGCACAGCAAAAAAGAAAAATAGGTGGGGCGAGGAAAATAAAGTGGGAAAAAAAGGAGAGGAAAAACCTCCACGCTGAATTGTGAAATGATAAATTAACACAAGTCAGGACTGCACATAACAGTCACAGGGGACCTCCAAATCTGCAAACCATCATTATCAATTCCTAGACCAATTCCTGCTTTCATAAAAAGGCAATCCAAACAACTTATGGGGGGAAAAAAACCCCAAACACAACGACAAAAAAAATTACTCTCCAGTCACAGTTTCTAATGCACCAGCTGACCTGTCCAGCATAGATTTTCATGCTGAGGAATCCCCCAGCTCCCTTCCCAGCCCTCTGCTCCCCAGAGGTTTGGAGCACAAGGAGAGAGGAACAGCAGGAGATGGCAGGATCCCAGCCTGCAGAAGATGGAGCCGACAGAGCAGTGCGAGAAGTCAAGTACTCGTTGCTGCTCCACAGCAGGAGCAGGATCCAAAATAAACAAGACCTAGATCTGGAACGTGATCCTGCCCTGCGTCACAGCCCCGCGATAATGCACCAGCAGTCAGGATTTCTTGGCATCAACCACGCTCCCAGCAATAAACAAGCCAGTTCTCCAGAGCTATGAGGGATGCAAAGGTAGCTGGGGAGGGAAGGAAAGGGAGAAGGGGGGAAAAAAGAAAGATAAATGAAAAAGAATTATCTGTGTACGAGACAAAAAAGTGTATAACATGACTATGCAAAGATGGAACTTTCAGAACCAGGATGGGAAGAAAGTAAAGGAGATGCAGAAATGAACTTTATACACCTCCTACCTGCAAAGATGCTGTTTAAGGATTCGGCATCTTGGCCGAATAATTTCTCTTCGTGATAAATTAAGGGCAGCAGTGCTAGCTTACAACAGAACAGCCCCAAGATTCAAATTCCCCACCTAAATCTCCTCAATATAACTAATAATTTCAAAGTCCTGTTTAAAAAAATACGAAAAACAAGTAAATACATAACAATCTAGCTGTATCTCAAAAATTCCTGAAGTCTGTTTGCTCGCTATGCTCCATGGCAATCAGAACAGCTACTCTCCCTCTCTATTTATACTCCATTTCAAGTTGTGGTTCTTACTACGTGCAGCATGTTCACCATGCCAGAAAAATCACTTAGCTTGGAAAAAGCCAGGAAGAGAATGATGAAACTGGGAAGAAAAAGAAGGCAGGGACAATATTTTGCTAAAAACAGTACAGATGGCATTTGTGCTCAGACAAGAGCTAACGTAGTGCCTGTAAGTCTCCGATCCACCCAAGTACTTAAGCACCTGCTTAACTTTTAAGCTGGAGCAGCCCTGAAGGTTGCAGTGTATTTCAAGGTGCTCCAAGGCATGGTGGGTCAGTGGGAGTGGTGCTGGCCGAGTCGCTAACATTTACTGACTGCACATATGGCAGAAGAGGCTTAAAGCCGCACAGCAAGTGGCTTTCAAAACCATCAGACCTGCGAAGAAAAATCAATACAATTTGCTTCTAACCACCCAGTGTTCAAGTCAGGTTTTTTTTATTGCTGACCCACCTTCTGGTTCTCCCATCCTGCCTGATCCAAAATGCCCTGGGATGCTCATGTATTGGCACCAAGGGAAACCCCTAGGTCAGGGTAGAGGGATGTGATGGGAACCAGAGGAGATTGTCACACATCACTCACTCTAGTGTGCTGTAAAAAGTCACTCCCTGCAATACAGAAATTCTCACAGAATTAAATCCCTTATAATCCATTTAGCAGAAACAAGGTAGAGTGGTATGCTGGTGCTTAAGACATTTTAGTCTTTAAGAAAGTACATTTTGTTTAAAATTAAAAAAAAAAAAAAGCTCAGTCTTCTGTTTAAAAACCTTGAATGGAAGACATTTTAAACTCCTCTGTGAAGGTACTTTTTGTTGGCTGGGTTTTTTTAAGGAAGTTACAAGGAATAGAATAAACCATTGAATATTTTCACTCTTTCCAAATTTTTTATAGCGGCACATATACGTGCTACCTGGCTCATATGTACAAATAAATGAACTGAGCAAATATTAAAACAGCAACCAACTGCAGTGAGACAGAAGCATTTGCTGCAAGACTATACAAATACAAGCAAAATAAAACATAGGCTGCTTCCTAAATTAAGAGCTGCTAACTGTGTTTACAACTTCTTTCCCACTGGGAAATGCTATCTGTGGTCCAGCAGAACACCTTCCCCTCTCCCCCAGAGCAAATGACCTACCAACTAAGTACCAGCTTTATACTCTAGTTGGTCAAGTAGGTTTTTGCTTAACCCACAGGCATTTTTCATATTTCAAAGTTTCTATTAACTCCCTACTGATGTACCCTAAAAGAAGTTTTTAAGGGCTTGGAAGCACATAAATAAAATAGACTTTGCTGGACCAGCACAGACGAATTGAAAGCCTTTCACCTGCAGTGGTGGTGATAAAAATTTTAGATGTAGCTGCACACATGGCCCCTCCATAGACTTCAGATAGCCGTGATTTCCAGCCATTCAGCAATCTCCTGGCCACTGAGCTGCCTCAGTTATGAGACAAGCATCAGGACAGGACCTGGGGTTTGGGTTGGGTGTTTTGGGACTTGGTTTTCTTCTTTGGTTTGTTGGGTTGTTTTTTTTTTTTGGCTGTAGCAAAGCCCTCTTTAGCTGCAAGGCTGAAAGAAGCTGCTAGCCTGTACAGTGATGATAAGAAACCTGGAAGAGGAGAGGGAGATGGCAATGAAGAAAATCTAGGAGGAGGGAGGGTGACTTGATGTGAAACCCTGAAGCAAAAAAATAAAGGTTTGCTTCAAAGCTAATGCTGTGTACTAACCCTTCTGCCCCTGTTTGCACATGCCCAGCTAGAGACAGACCGTGCCTGCAAGGTAGAAACTCTGAAGGAGTGACCAGAGACTCAGCTGCTTTACTGACCAAGTTCAAGCCACTAAAAAATGGATGAATGCAAAACTGACCGCTCCTCTGTGGTGTTATATCAGCAAACACAGGCAGAACTAGTTATTGTCCTTTTTTAGCTTCCTTCTACTAACTTGGCATAGTAAAAGTTGATAAAAGCAGACAAAAAAGTAAACACACCTGTATTATTATTTTTTCTTTCTTTAGTCCCAAAGTGTTTTCCACATCTAAACAGAACTCCCACTACAATGAAGTGCCTAGCTGCAGATTCTGTTTAAAGACTTACTACAGAGGATCAGGTCACAGCTCTCATAAAATATCCAGCAATTAACTCTTTCTATAAAGTTCATTTGGCAAAAGAACCTTCAATCCTGCTTTCTCCTAACACAGCTTTCTGCTCCAGCCCCCACAGCACACGTTAAACTGAGAGCATTTTAGGTCCTGTCTGGGCTATAGAGCCATGATAAATTAAGCACTGCACAGTTGCATGAACAAAATGAATATACAGAACCATTTAAAGCATGCTAATGTTAATATAAGGGAACTCCTACAGATAATCCCAAATTTTCTAATCCCTTACACTTTTCACCCATGTGAAAGGATTAAGAGTCCCAGTCCCAAGACCACTCATTAAGCAGAGCATCCTCACCACAGCCTTGCTGAGCCCTGCTGAGCACTGCTCTCCACTCAGCTGTGGGTCCCAGTGGGTCAGCTTTGCACTGTGCTCCATCAGTAATCCTCAACAAACCTTGTTGGTACCAGTCTGCTTCATTCTGCCTTTTCCCAGGCTCCCACTTTGGATGCATTTAAAGTAATTTTCACCACCTTCCAGAGCCCCACCACCCTGGGCAGTCACAAACTCACATTCAGCAGCCCCACAGAGGGTGAAACACTGGGCAATGCTCACCATTGCCACCACTGCAAGAGCAGCACGGAACAGGGGCAGAAAGGCTACCTAAGGCACTGGGTATCTTCTTCATGCAGGAAATGTTTTCCCTTTAAGATGTCAATGTACTGAGAAACATATAGATTTCATAAAGGGCAAAGGAAGGGATGATCTCAGAAATCAAACAGATATTCTCCATATCCCTTATTAGAGACATAAGGCCATTTCCCCTTCAGTTCTGCTCAGAGGGGATTTCTCATACATTTCACATGCAAACATCCCAGGGAAAGCAGGACTTAGGAAGAGACAAGAAAAAACACACCATATCCTTGGCAGCTTAAGACCAACTTTGCTAGCATTCACTAAGTATTCTCAGGAATCCTGCCCTGTAGCCTCTCATGCAGAGGCAAACCCTTCTCTACCACTTCCCAGACAGATATCAGAGCCCCAGAGAAATGCAGCACAGACCTTTTATTTCCTTTCCACAATGTGCAGCAGGTCTGAACAGCAGAAACATTGGTTGTTTGTCATTACAACTTCTGCATATATTTACAGAAGACCAACTAAATAACTTAAGATTATTATCAGGGTATAAATCAATTGGAAGCAGACACTGTAAATCAACACAACCATTAGTTATTCTGGAGCAAAAAATAGAAAAAGGAAAAGTTTTCTTTGTGGTGTGACTCTGCTTCATCAGCTTTATTAATTTTCCCCAAATCACATGGTTACCCACAGCTGCCATCAACTACTTTCATTTCAATTTTGATTCTGTGATTTTAATTCCTCCTTTCCAATAATGGTCAGAATTACTGGCAGGAGCAATGCCATTGATAAAACCACCTCCCCCCAAAAAATCTCACCTGATTAACTCTGATGAGCGTATTTTCACAGGGACCTCATGCTTATTTAACACAACTCAGGCAAGGTGCCAAGGTGATTTACAGATAGTGCTAACAGATGCAAATATACCTGGCCAGGAACCACCAGGTACAGACACAGCACATAAACAAACAGACAGCAAACATGCCAAAGCCATGTGTGTCTTGAAAACAGTTTCCTTAGTGGTCTGATGGCTGTTACTGGCTCTCTGCAGTACCACAACTACAACCCCCCCCAAAAGAAGTGTACACCCATCCTGTAAATGACATCAAACCAAAGAAAGACCAAGGTTAAAAATACTGTAAGGAAAGTCCCCTTCACATGCTTGATTCTACCCCAGTATGTGGAAAACAAAACCCACAAAACAAATCCAAATATAAACATACTGTGGACGATTCTGATGAATTTGGTAAGAAAACAACTCTGTTGTTATCCACTCAACCAAATCCTACAAGGAAGGGGGAGAAGTGGGGTACCTGATGATCTACTTTGTGCTTGTACACTTGCACTTATTAACACAGAATGTGTGAGCAGATGGGATGTTGGAAATGCAGAGTATTTAACTGGTGAGCAAATGCTCCCTCGTAACCAAGGCGTTGATTTAACTCAACTGCCAATGTCTCCTGGGCTGCTGGAAGTTGGGAAAGTTTGAGTTCTTCACTCAGATGCAGAAACCAGCCAGATGTGTCCAGGATGAGCAGCCAAGCTGATAAAGCCCTTCCTCCTCATCCTCTCAATATTTCCTTATTCAAAGGACAGTTACAGGAACTTTTCGTTGCCAGCCCTCCTCTTTTAATCTCATGATAAAAGACCAGGCATGGGAGACTTGGAAGATTTTTTTTAACTTTAAAAAAAACCTGTAGTACTTTGATTTAATTTTTTAATACACTTCCCACATGATCACCATCTCCAGTCATTCTTTGATACCCTCTTGGACCCATCCAGCAACACGCTCTCTAAGCCAATATCTATTTAAAGACCATTCCCATGAGGAAAGTACACTCAGCCCCATTCTGCACAGGGGCAGGACAGAGGAGAGGGATTTTGAGTGGTTTGCTCCAAAAATGACAACGGGAAGTTTGTGGCAGAGCTGGAAATAGATCCCACATCTCAGTTCTCCATCACGTGCATGGCCCCACGCCACCCCCAGCCTACCTGCTGTGGTGGGTGATACTCTGCACTGCTGCAAAGGCCACCCTGGGGGCTTCAGGCGGGAGCAGGAGCTGTGGCAGTGGGCAGATCTGTGAGCCCCAGGGCAGGCAGCAAGGCTGACCCTCAGCACAGGTGATGACAGGGGAGCAGGGTCTCGGGTCTGCGTCCCGCAGCGGAACCCGGGCTCGGCAGGCTGCTCCCGCTCCAGCATGACTTCCCCACCATTGCTATTCTCAGATATTGTCTTGCTTTTGAGGCTGGCAGAAAATAGCCTCAAGTACAGCAGTCCCATTCACACCGCTTCCCCTCTCCCCGCTCGGGTCACAACGTAACAGGTCAGGTCACACCAAATGCTAATATTAGCGGATAACAGGGACATTTTTAAACTTCTAAATTAAACTAAATTTGCTAGGACAGGCAGGTCATTCACCATGGTTTCCCTTGGTTTACTCCTTTTTTTGAAATGGTCCACAGCAGCACAGTCCCAGCATGAAGCCCAGCCAGCACAAAAAAGTGGGATGTTGGCATCGTGGGGCTAGCAACACCACACCTTTTCATGCACCATCTCACCCTCCATCCCAACCCACATCCTCTCCTCACTGTCTAACTGCCTTTGTTGGGGTGAAGAGATGGCACATTGGATAAAGCTGCCTCCTGTGCACATGGAGGGCTGGCCATGCCCAGAAGCACCTGCAGCCTCCCAGGTACAACTCTCCTGTACCTGCACCCCTGGGGCCAAGGAGACCCATGCTGGCACAGCAGAGCCCTTATTCAGAGAAGGCATCATTCCCCAGAAATTAGGTTTTTTGGATAAAAACTCCTGGATGACTGTGAGAAGAAAATGGAGGAAGCCAACTGTGTGCTGCCCATCCACATTGATAACGAATGAAAAATTAAAGCAGAAGTCCCCAAGCCTTTGTTACCAAAAACTACTTCATGGTGAGAGGACAGGTCTTTCTCCCACACGTGGCATTTATTTTTCTGTGGCTTGCTCCATTCAACAGCAAAACCTAAGCTAGTCACAGCCCTCCCTCCCACTCCTCTGATACCATCCTATGCCTTTAAGTGACTTGGTGCTTGGTGTGACTTGGGCTAGTCAGCACAAAGAAGAGGGAATTGGACCCTTAGGATAAGGCTAAGGCATAAGTGAATGCTCCTAAAAAGCATTTCATGGGACAGAAATAAAACTTCTCTAATTTAGAACCCCTAAAATTAGGTGCATGGGATTTCCTATACCCTGACTCTTGGTTTTAGTTTCATCTACAACTTAACTTCCCCAGAAGAGCTCAAGAATGACACAGCTCTTTTTTTTTAAATAAGATTAATCATCTTCATATAAATTACTAACAGAGGTCACAAGGAGGAAAGGACTGAACTTGAATTAAGCACTGCCAGTTTTCCTTCTTCCAAGACTTCAGAGCAGTTATGGAAAATACACTTTAAATAAGAAACAGACTCATTGCTGGGAAGTCAAAGAGAAGGTGGATAGTGTGGGGAGCAGGTTATTTCAAACCTCCAGGGGAAACCTCAGCAGAAAGCCAGGAGCCAAGAGCTGTGGCTTCCTAGCAGTAGATTTCTGGCTGCACTGTGGTCCCCAGAGCCAGCTCCCAGCAGAGCCAGGGACAGGGGCTCTGTGTGGGGGGGACAGTGTGACCAACCCAGCCTACATGAGGGCAAGTCCCAGGTATTTTGGCAGCTGTTCCCCCACCTCCAGGCTCTTGTTTCAGGAGTACACACACATCAGGCAAGCTGGGGGACGGCGGCAGCCACTGCTGTCCTTGACAGCAGAGCAGCAGAAAGAAGAGTCTCACCCTTTTTTCTCCCTTCTCCTTAAGAGCTTGCTGTCTCACAAAGCCCTTAGTCACACTTGATTTTTCCAGTTCCTTTTGCACAAAATGCGGCATAATAACAAAATAAAACGGGGACCCAGAGAACAATGAGTTCAACAGATTAATGGACAGGCACAGCCATCTTCAGCTTTTATAGCCATCAGCCCTGAAGAGCACTCCCTTCCCACAGCCTTTGAAATGAGCCTCAGCAGTCCTTGGACCTTTCAGGCAGCTGACAAACATGCACCTTCCTTTCTCAACTAAATCCCAAAGACTCATCTTCTGCCCGTGTGCACGTCAATCTTAGCATCATTATTAAAGTTTTATTGGCACAACAATGCAAACTCTGAGCACAATGCATTAACCTTGTAAAAATAACTGAAAGAAGCCAGGTAATGGAAAGAGCAGGGGAAAGCTTTTTCATCTCTCTCCCTGAAGACAGAGGGGGGGAGAATCACACAGCGCTCTCAGCAGTGCTGAGTCATCACAAAAAGGATTTCCAATCTCTCCCCTCATCCCTCGAAAACCACCCACAACTTCTTGAAGACACCTTGGAAGTACTGTTCTCTGACCCAACTTGTCAACTGAAATTCCTTTCCTTAAAAGAAAACACAATCCTGTTCTACTGTGGCATATTCAAAAGAGGAAGGGGAAAAAAAAATACGTCAATGTCCAGGAAAGTAGGAAAGGTTACACTCAGCAGACAAGGACTCCTATTTTCACCATAGCAACAAGCCTATTTAGAATATGGCCTACCTGCATCAAAGAGCAGCCACAAGAAGCTAAATGTAAGTCTAGTGGTACATTCAAGCACTAAGATGAAGAAGCAGCTCACATAAGCATGTCAATGAAACACTTCCAATTACATTACACGCACAATTATCAGGGTTTGCTCTGAACCTCCTTTCTGGGTGTGTTTTTTGTTTGTTTGTTTGTTTGAATCCAGGTAAGAGTAGCAGGGATGGGGTATGGCATTATGGAAGGTCCAGGTGCAGGGAAGGATCAAAAGGAAGCAATCCCAGTGACTTGGGTTTCAAAGGGGGAGACTCCACCGGGAGGCATTGCAGGAGGAGGTTGCTAGCTAGGACAGAAACGGGAAGTTACTCACTGATTGTTAATTTGCTTCTAACAGGGTACAAAAGTACACATCAATGTGTGGTGGCAAGAGCTCTGACGGGGTTTCTGCACTGGTGAAGGACATGATGCTGGCTGGCCAGAGCCATTCCTCCTCCTCTTCAAAGGTCAGCAAGGACCTGAACAGATTCAGGGAGACTGAGCTACACACCACAAAACAAACAACTTCACTCCCATTCAGCCCATGAAAGGAGGAATGCAGAGGAGAGGTGATGAGCAAACTCTAGTTAAAGCCTCAGTTGCTTATTTTTCTAATTTTTTTAGCCATGGTCCTACCTTTCCAGCATGTAGAAATGAACACCTTAAAAATCAGTTTTAGAATTAATTAAACAGAACTCATACAATCTCTTGTGCAATTGCTAAAATCAGGCCACATTTCCACGATGTTTATCACACTTCTGCAGTACCAGATCATCCAGCATCTCTCCAGTTAGGGTGTGGGCACTCAATTATGTTCTTGTCAAATTAACAAGAGACCATGGTATGGAGTTTATGTCCATGGCAGGAGGCCAGATGATACCTGATCTGGCATGAAGTCTGCCAGGACACCGAGGCTCCAAAAGATTTTAAAAACCAGAAACTGGTAGACAGGTTTTATACAAGTTCAGTACTTTGTTTCCTGAGGCTGCAGCAACCTGTCTCCCTACAATCTGATTAGCTACTCTGTGCAGCCAAAAACTCAGCTTAGAATCAGCTATACAGTCATTTCCACCTCTACATGCATTAAAACAACAATAAAGACCACTGATTTAAGAAAGTGTACAGGGAGTTGCACTCAGTGGAATATGCTGATTTCTAAATCGCACCCTTATGTAAACACAGGCTACTTTGTGTCTAGATCCTGTTTGAATGCTGTTGTTCCTATTGTACAAATGGGGAAACCGAGACAAACAGCAATTAAAGGAGATGCCTGAGGTCATGTCTTAGGTCTAGCAATCAGCAGAGGAATCTGGATTCCCAACTCCTACTTGTATTTTTTAACCACTAAACCACGATCCTTCCCAGTTCAAGTACAGTTTCAAGTTCAAGGACTCACAAGAAAAACAGCAGACTCTGTTAGATGCATATGAAGGCTGCAATGTTTCTCAAAACACAAGTAACTTTCTGAAAAATCTAACTACTTTAAAGAAGAAAAAATTCACTGCAATATAGTCTTAGTTGGAGCCTGAACATTTTTCCACCAGGGAAGCAAAGTAAATACAAAACCAGTGACATCTAAGTACACAGGCCGATTACAGCTTTACTTTCAAAAGAGCTTTGATTGATCTTTTTTGATAGACCTGAAATAAATTAAACTAGATTGACTCACTTGAGAATGGACTGTAATCCTTTAGTCAGATCCTGAAGAACTCAAACCAAACCAGCTGTTAATTTAGGCTTTATAAGATAAAGCCTGAGAAATCCAACCTGATGTACCCCAGAGCAATGGCTTACATCATCTCTGCAAGCAATCAACTTGCTGCTTCTTTTAGGAGCTAATCAGTGCTCTCTACCATGTGGGTGCCAAACTTGTTTTCTGCCTCTCCAGCAGACTCCACAGCCAAAGTAGGGAGGAGGAAAAAAGAGCAAGGGACAAGAGGGTGTAATTTAAAAGATTCAGCTGTTGACTTCGTGAAACACATTGCACAGGCTGTCCCAACATCGAGAGAGGGGAAAAAAAAAAACCAAAAAAAACACATGAGCTGACTTACAATAACTATTTCAATTCAAACAATTGCTGGATCTTGGTTGGGAATAAACTGCCCAAATCAACACTCACAACTTGGAAGGGAAAAGGAGGGGAAGGAAGAGGAGAACCCACACATTTGAGGAACCAGATGCAGATAGACAAGGAGAGGGTCAGTTGCAGCCTTACATAAAACAACAAAGTAGGCAAAACAAAAGGTGAGGCTTTCCAGCTCTCCCAATCCAATAATAAAAACATGCCCATCATTTTCTCATTCTCCCATCTGAGATTTAGTCTGCAAAAAACACTTCTTCCTGAAATACTGTTTGTTGAACCTAGGGGGATCACACTAGAAATCCAATTCAAGGACTTGAGGTGCTTTCAAACTGGTTTTGTCCATTAAGATAGTAATAAGGTTCTTAGGTGAAGCAAACAGAAACCGATAGTGACAATAACATTAATGTGGTGTGTATATATATATATATATATACACACACACATAGATATAGTGAAGTTATAAAAAGGGACATGCAACAGTCAGAAACACCACTCTGAAATTCACAAAAGGAGGTGAACACAATTAAAATTTTAAAAAGTATATGACTTCTAGTCATAAACCTTATATAAAGGGAAAATAGGGAGGCAAGTCTTAAGACAAAATCTGAATTCCACCAGACACTGAGTAAATCCTTGGCAATAAGATGTCCAACAGGGTGAGTTACTCCTGCAAGACAACATACTTCTGGGTATGCCAGGTACTTCTGGGAGGGAGCACAGTGCAATCTGTTAAACACACGAGAGCTCCCAGAGAAAGCCACAGCTCTGCAGAAGATGAAGCTGAAGATTACTCCAGGTGCCCAAGGTTGCATTTGCAGTCTCTGTGTCAAGAGGACCACTCTTGAGGCAGCTTTGTAGAGCACTGGGAGGGGAGGAGAGGAAAGGGGAAAAAAAGAGGGAAAGCAGTGCAAGTGTCATGGGGATTGAGCAAATCAGATCAGCCAAACTACTATCGGGGAGAAAACACCCCATCAGTGGGTAGTTCCTGTATGCTTTATTTTACTACAGTAAATGAAGTTCTTTTTAGAGGACTCCAAGCAGGATTTAATTGATAAAGATCACAGTGAGCTCTTCCCACAGGAAAGGAACATGGCTGGGTGTTCCCTAACAGCTGCAATGCTGGTTTATTTTCCTACTCCTCAAGGTAACAAGGCTGTACTGAAACATCAGGCTGGTGTTTCTATTATCAAACTATTACCAAACACAATACTTGCACCCATTTTCCTTGGTTCAGAGAATAACTGAATACAGCAAAACACCTTCCTAGCACTTACTAGAAACACCTTCGTAGTGCTCAGCAGCCCTGTTCAACATCGATCAGAAACACAGTCAAACTCGGCTTTGGTCAGTAGCGCTCCAAGGAAATTGTGGGCAAAGGAGAGGAGTCTATAAATGCCTTGAGATACTTTTGGAGACTATCCAGGAATAACAGAGGTGGCCTCGGATACAAGCTTGCACTATGCAGTTTTATCCCAGCAAACAAGTAGATACAAGTAAACAGCGTTGCCTCACACACGTCCCAGAGGCGCTGCATACTTGAGACACGCAAGCGCTCCGTCAGCTCCTCAGCACTAACACACTCCAGCTGTGGGGCAGCTCCAGGCTCCCCCAGCCCCTGCCCCCACCCCCACCAGCTGAACAAACCAACGCTGCCAGGCAGGGCATGGGCACACATGATTTGGCCATCTGGGAGGTGGTCCCATCTTTGACCACCATAAACCTCTAAGTGACAAACAGAAGCAGGAACTCATACTCGCCTCGTTGTCTTTAACATCTAGTTCTGTCCACATCAGCTCCTTGCAAGAATTAAATCAACTCAACCTCATGATTTCTCACTTACCCCACCTAAAATACGATCAGCACCACCTCAGATTGTCCTCCTGGGACTTCAACCACATAAACACACCAAGATGCCTGGCTCTCCATTGCCATTGATACCTGCTCAGGTCTTCTTAGTTTATCAAGGCCCAACAGTCAGTTTTAAAATCTAAGCTCAATTTTATATATATTAAACAGCCACCAGACATGAAGTATGAAGTATGATTGTTGAGGGAGACACAATACATAACTTGGCTCCATTTGCCATTTCATGTAACTTCCTGCACCACTGAAGAATGATCCAGCAAACATTCAGGGGAAAAATAATAAATAATCAGCACAATAGGGAAGAGAGAGATGTCTCCACATACCCCCTCCTTCTCTATTCTCTTTCTTCATTAATCCATAAATTATTTCCCCTGACCATCTCTGATGTGGACATACATTCCAACACAGCTGTAGGACTACGCAGTGTCTCCTCTCCACACTCATTCCTAACACATGAAAAACATGTCCAGACCCTGCAACAAATTCATAAAGTCCTCAGGCCTTGAGTTATCACAGTCTTCTATCTTCAATAAGGAAGGGCACTACTCTCTTTAGTTTCACCTTAGCCTTTTGGATTCCAGCCTTCTTTCTATGGGATTCTGAAGTTCACAAAAAAAAAAAATTAAAAATAATAATTAAAAAAATTTTAAAATTTTTTAATTTACTAACTATCTCCTATGGGGATGAAGACACATTCACCCAGAGGTATTTTATATTATTTCGAGGTAATCTGATCTTCTATGCAGAGACAATGTATTCTAAGTAGAACCTTGTTTACTGCTCAGGGAATCAGCTTTAAAGAAATACAGGGAAAAAAACTGAGTTTTTAATGCCAAAGCAAAAAAAAAATTAAGGAATTACTTCATAAAGTATTATTCAGGGTTTTTTCAATTAACTTAAGTAACAAGACTGCTACTGTTGTCTTTATAGGAACCATATTTGTTCACAAAGTGAGAGTTTGGAGGCAGGGTTTATAACTATGTTTAAGTCTGCAATCCAGACAATATTAGAGTCAGAGATCACAAAATCAAACTGAATCCTTCACACAGCACCATCCAGTATTTGAGACATCTCTGCACCATACAGATTGGCACAGGCACTTCGTTGTGCAAGAAAGGTTGCAAAAAAGTTCGATGCAAACTTTATACCCTTTTATTTGTCTAACAACAGTGCCCAAAGGCACCACCAGAGAACAGAGTCCTTTTGTGCTAAGAACTGTACAAACAAGAGAGTGAGAATGACTGACCCTGCCCAAAAAACAGATGGGAGTGAACGAGAGAGGCACGGAAAAGGGAAACTGCTCAGAAAAAGGAAACTGCTTGAATGAGAGACCTGTGAAATGCAACATCCATGCTAAGGAACACATTGCCTGTCTGAGTGGGTGACAAACTGAGGACTAGTAACAAAGAAAACCAGTTTCCTGGATCTCCCCAAACACTGATCCCTGTCCCAGCTAAAACAAGTGTCCCTGAGCAGCATCCCAGGAACTTCCTACAACATAATCAAGTACTTCCACACCACATCAGCCTTCCCGAGCCTTGTGACTAAGAACAAGAGAAACAAATGAGCTGACTTTGTTCTGCTGGAAAGTTGGGTCCCTCCCCTCGCCAGGGGAATTAAACTCCTGTTTCTAGTACTGGAGGATAAAGCATCAGGTTTCAGAAATCATGGCACTTTTAGCTGCGGGAAGAGCTGCCAGCAGCTGAGACATAAAAATTGCTCATCTCAGACTTGTGGTCAGAGTTAACATTTGGGGATATTTCCACAGACAAACAGATAAGGAGGGAATGTTTCCCTGGCAGATTTATTAATCTGTAAATGCTGGCTGAAGACACTGAGCTGTTTGGAGCAGAGGAGTCCCAGGGAGATGGATTAGCAGCAGAAATGTGGATGAGGTGGCTGTGGGCGCATAACGCTAATTAAATATAATCTGCAATTTATGAAATGGGTTTGTACATATAAAGCTACATTTCTCACCACTAATCACAGAAGATCACATAAAATCACCTTCTACAGCACGTGGGGGGTTATACACTTATTAATTGGAATGAACCATCAGGGGGTGTTTACTGTGCCTGTAAACTGTGCCCCCACTCTTGTGAAAGCACTGCTACATCACCGACAGACTACGCTCCTGATGCTGCAAGCCAGAAAATCAAAATAAAATCTTCAAGCAGGAGAGAATTCCTTGCAAACAAAAGAGATGGACAAGCAGCAAAATGGTATAAACAGGCAACAAATTTCCTCTTCCTGCTGCCACTAATTTCATGCCTATCAATAAGATGAATTATTCTGCTGCTCATTTTCTGTGTAGTCTTTTGTTTCCCAACCCCAGGAAGATAAATTATGTCAAAGTATAGGCTTCACCACAATCCATGGGCCCCAAACTATGCATGGGCCACTTCAGCCTCTTCAGCATATTTTTAAGAAATGACATTTCTCTCTAGAGCCATCCATGCTTTGCAGGATGCATTTCCTCTATGTGCTCTAGATACAGAAAGTCTCCTCTACTTTTAGGAAGACATCATTAGGTAGACAAAGCCTTCTAAAAGGTGTTTATGCCCACACTGTGGTTAAACTAGAAAGCACCATTAGACCTTTATTAATAAACAGTTAATTAATTGATAGCTTTAGTTCTCAATCCAGTATTATTGAGTTGATAGCAGGGAGATGAAAGTGGAGATGTACAGTAAAAGACTGTCCTACAAACGTTAATCCGTCATAAAGAAGGATCCTGCACAGTGTATGAGAGGGCAGCAGTGACTTTCATCACTACTGGCTTTTCCAAGGTGATGGGAGCAAACAGACTTTCTATTTCTCAGTTTTATCATATGTCTGACAGTATTTGATGTTGCTTAAACAGTACAAGATCTTAGGAGCATGATGCTAGAAGAAAAACATTAGCTTTCACCTTGAAGAGGATTCCACTGCTCTCAAACATGTGAATACACAGGAGTTTTCATGCTTGGTAAATTTAAAAAGCATAAATTCTTCACCTTCCAAACATTCATTATCAACCTTCAGGTGGGAAATTCAGAGGTCCTGACTATTTTTTTTTTCTCTTCAGTATGTATTTTATATAGGCAATATGAAGTAAAAGAATTACTGAAAGAAGCATTCAAAGTCACTTGTAGTAAAAATGAAACGATTGGTTTAATTCTTTTAATTTTAATTTTTAAATAATTTAATTATATCCTGAACAAGTGAGGTGTTAGACATGGACATGGTTCTGAGAGAAATAGATCCTCAACCAGTCTCAGAGTCAGACTTGTCCTTAGGTAGCTTTCCTGAAAGTGAGGTGCTCTGTCTCCATCCAGTTTGTCATGGTCAAGGAGAGGAATTTTACCCTACACAAATTCTCAAGCACTTTTCCTACTTATCTACCTTAAAGATCTAGCTAGAAATGGGACTTGCAAAGAGCAAAATTAAGAAGTCTGGAAGCAAGGCTGAATATTGCTGATAAAAACCACAAAACCAAGAACTCAATTGCAAAGTAGGCTAAAGAGCAGAAACTCAAAGATAAAAAGCCACTCTTGCTGTAAATAACAACGATAACAGAACCACTAAAGCAGAAATCAAAACCCCACGTACTCTGCTTGTGGTTTTTGACAGAAAACCAATTCATTTGCTTCCCCTCAATTTGCACACCAATGCAACCAATATTTTGCATACTGATTGGAAAATTAAAAAAAATGAAAACAAACACACAAAAACCCCAACTCCTTATGTAATACATATTCCCATCACTCAATAGCATGCAAAAATAAAAGTAAATACAGATTTTTTTGTAAATACCTTTAAACATGATATGTGCAAAAAACTGTCTTATAATATTCATGCTAGCTAGCTTGAACTTTTCCCAAAAAATGAAGCATTGGGTTTCCAACAAGCCCACCCTGTATGCTTAAAACATGCTTTTCTTCTACACTTTGAAAACTGCTGTTTACCAGAAAAGTCAAAAGATGGGAAAACAGTCACTAAATACAAGCAGGAAATGAAAGTTGATGCTGTTGCTAGAGCTCTTCACCATTCTACTCCCTGACATGTTGTGATATTAGCATGGATTTTTTTTCTTTTGCCATTCTGCTTGTTTCTTGTTAGGAAAAAAATAAAAACCATCAACAAATAATCACAGCATCACACATTTCCAAACAGACTTTGAAGTTCACAAAGTTGTTGAGGGAAAATTCACAGCCCTGTTGCTGAGATTTGGTTACAGGCAGCCCTATAAAAGCTGACTTGCTAGAGTAATAGTTCAGCACCATTGAAAATAAACATTATAATGATTATCAAATAAATTATAAAAATGGGAGTTTAACATCTAAAAATTACAAGATCAGCAATTTGCTCCGAAACAGCTCTTAGAAATGGTGGAATCTTATTTAAATGCCTAGAACAATCTCGAGGAGAAGTATTTTGTGTGAGCACAGGACTATAAGCACAAGAAGATGAGTCCTTGGTGGTGTATTTGGCCCAAGCCTTGTATATTCATTCTCTTGTAATTTTTGGTGGGATTATAGAGCCCACTATAATAGCAGGAGTAAAGTATGGCAGCATGGAGAGTGAAGGGGTGGGAATTATTGTTTAGTAAAACTGTCTTTGGAGTGGGATTTTCCATGAGATTGCTATAATCAATACAACTTTTACTCAGGCTTTAGGAGGAGAGGGAAAAAAAGCAAAAAAGAAATGTGCATGTGGTCAGGGAGAAGCAAAGCTTGAAATGTATCATGCAATCTGGCTTCTCATGGCTACCCCAGTCCAAACACTTCTGAGAACATGAAACCACAATGCCATAATGAAAATTCTTTCGTATACATAATTATTGAACACAATCAGCATCTGGTAGGAGAGAAAAGAAAGCAGTCCAAATACACAGCTCCCATCATGACAAACTGTCAGCTGGCTTAATCAATGAGCAGCTTATGTTTTTACATGTGATTTTGGTCGGAAGTCAAAAAGAGCTTCAGGGGAAGGGAGCTTAAAAAAAAAAAAAAAACACACCAAAAAAAAAAAGCCCAAACAAAACCGTTCTTTCACTTCATCCACCTCTTATTTACTTTAACCCCACTTCTCAAAAGTTCTTTCAAGACAGCACCATTTTCCAAAATACAGAGAATATGACATTATGCCTTAGGCTAAGTATTAGGTAAGCAGTGCTAGTCCCATTTCATAGATGGGCAAACTGAGGCAGAGACAAGCAGGCCAAAGGACAAACAGAATTGTCTGTAACACTCAAGAGCCATCTCAACTCTTTGGGTTCAATAACTTCTGCATCCTTCCTCCCATTTTAAACAACACCACTGTCCGAGATCCTTATCAGCTGAGGGATGTTCCTAAAAGGACAGAGGCAGGATACACACCACATCCCTATAATGCACACATTCCATATGATCTATGCTCTCCAAAGCAAGAGTGACTCCCATGTCAGCATCCAAGATCCTGCAGTCATCTCATTAAACAAACAATGACCTTTTAATTAAGAATGAACCCAACATTCCTGTGACACGTGCACACATCTCAAGACACCAAAAGGCCTTCAATTCCTCTTGTTTGCACTTCAAGGCTTTGTTTCAGGGTTTTTTTAAAGAAGTAAAAGCTATTTTATAATTTTTTACAAAGTATTAGGCAATTCCAAATCACAGCAGCTGGTGGGCCAGTTTTTTGAGACTTAAAAAAGAATGATCCACACAGGGAAAAAAGAAAATACACAAACTCTCACAGAGTGGGTCACTGGGCAATCTAGACACATTCTCAAAAGCAGACATTGTGGGAGATGAAGTTACTAGGCAGGAAAAACAGTTGCTAAGTCTGAATATTTGGTTATTCTCAGAGCAGGGATTACAAGAGGAAGTGTTGACAATGTAAGAGTAGCTACCATGAAGTCCCCAGAGCTTTTTAGCTGATCCCACAGCGAGGGGAGGGGTGAGTGACAGTGTGACAGTGCCAGAAACAAGCTCGTGTGACACTCACAGCATGTTATACGTGGTCATTTTAATAGAGATTCTTCCAGGCTCTCCAGAAGGACCTACCTACACACAGACCCTCTAAGTAACCCTGGTTCACCTCAGTGTCACAGCCCACAGTGAATCATACTGCTCCTTTTGCCATTACAACATGGCTCCGTCCAGAAAAAGAAATAAAACACCTTTCTGCCAGCACCACTATGTCCTAGGCCTTTTTAACAACTTGGAACTCAATTCCTTTGATCCTGTCAGAGCAGGCTTTCTTAGCTTGTTTTCACTGAGGCTAAATGGACTTTCAGGACAAGACAGGAACACAGCCTACCAGCCTTCCCAAAAAGGCTGATGGATCTGTCTTCATTACAATGAAACATCACTCATTCAGAGTCCCAGGCACAGGAATAAAACTGTTTGAAAACATTTTCAATAGCTCAGATTTAACAGATATCAAAATGAAATCATGCCTTGCAAAATTAATATGCTTTGAAGTATAGATGACTGAAAATGAAGACCAACTCTTCTATGTTTTATTTAATAAAATCCTGCAGAATCCCTTTTGTTATTACACTGAGTTTTCTGGTGTACCAGAAATAAGGAATTACTAAAATGTCCTAAACTTTACATATCAGCAGCAGGTTATTTCAGCCTAGGTTTAACAGCCTCTAGAAATGTCACAAAATGACTAGTTGACCTCAACAGCCCTTAGGACAGGTTCCCTTCTCCCATGTTATTTGCTACCAGCAGTTGCAGGAATCTAGCAGAGCACTGTGACAATGAGAGGGAAGCAAGGCAGGAACAGGCTCAGAGGGATTCAAATAGGAATGCTGCCTCATTATTCATGGCTTTTAAATGTTGTGCAAAGGGCCTTACAAGAGTAACATAAGAAAAGATGGTTTGTTGTTTTTTTTAGTCCAAAATGAGACAGAACACATGGATCTGGGTTAGTTTTGCTGGAACCTACTGAGGACCATGAACAGAGTCAAATACATTCATTGTTCAACCTCTCCATCTTACCAATGTGATTCCTCTGTGAGATTGTTCACTTGCATCTTTCCTGGCCTTTTACAGCTGCCTAGTGCACATATTTTGGGTATTACACCAAGTATTTATATTTATAAATAAGCAGTGACAGCTTCCTAGGCCATTACTGCACAACACCCTCATCCTCTGGAATATGTCAGTCATTCTGCCTGCACAATATGGTGCTTAATTTTCTCTTAAAATACTGAAAGCTGTAGCTGGAAAACCTCTGAGTAAGCACACATTGAATACATCCCACAAAGCCATCACAAGACTAAGAAAGACCATGAGGAAGTGATCAGTCCCTACCCTCTGTTCTTGAAAAAATAATGAGAAAAAAAATTAAAGAAAAACCTTGCCCCCTCCCTTGCATTTCAATAAATCTTAAGAATCCCAAGAAGTTTGGGAGAAAAATAATTTTAAAAACCCCTTCATACCAAGTAAAAAAAAAAAATCCAACAAAACGCTGCTTTCAATTTATATATATTTCTTCTCAATGGGAAAGATCAATAGTTTTAAGAAAAATACTACACCTTCTTTCTGCTCCATATGTTTCTCTTATTGGTTCATTTACACTGGGCTGTTCTCATACGAGCAGTTAGTACATCTTTTTGTCATTTTAGCCTTCCCCAGCCATTAGTGCTAACCACTGAGACGGTGCAGCTCTCCTCTGCCATCCTGCCTCAGCACTGCATCTCTTTCTCCAGCCCTTCTCCCTTTGACTAATGTTCACCAACACTCATACATCATTCCCAAATTGGTCCAAATGAATTAAACACAGCTCTGCTTAACATTACGAGATTTAAATGGATTTTCTCTCTGCAGGTCTGCCCCATAATTGGGTTTATCCATCTTGTTGAAGTACAGTTTACACTTGCTAACATCACGCCAATTCAAGCTACATTTTCTGCTCCAGTGGCAGGAGTGAAGCAGATTTGTCATCGGATCATAACAGGTAATTCAAACAACAATTAGTTTGATGACGGCCCGTATGTCAATGTCTGGTCCCAGTCAGCTCTGCCTGCACCCGCTGCTCTCTGTGTGCTAAGATGAATTGTGCTCACAATTCTTCAATTTCAATCGACAAATACTTACCGGGAAACGCTGGAACTCGATTGACACCAAACCCTCCCATCTCCCTGCAAGGACCTGGGGGGGAGAAGCCCTGGCAGAGCAGGATGGTGCAAGCTCCTCTGCCCTCCAGCTACAGCACTGCTTCTGGCAATGCTGAAGGACTGGGGCTTCCCCACCCTTGTGCAGGATGGCAGCACTCTGGAAACACCTCTCACCTCACCCAAACTCTAACCCACCCTGCCAGATAGGTGCAAGCTGCCCTGAGTGCGCAGCCCTGAAAACTCAAGCAGAGTGGCAAGTCTAAAAGGAAACTACTGATGGGTGCCACAAAGACAACCCATCATCACTGCCCCAGGGGCAATTATAAAAAGCTGAGCATCACCGAAGATGAGCTTCTCAAGGTGGGCAGTCAGCACAAGAAAGTTTTAGCTCCAGATTTCCATGTGCTGGGAAAGAGAGGGCAGAACACCCTGAGTCCCAGTTTTCAGTGAAATACTTCAACTCCCATAATAACATCCAAAATATTTGCAGGCAAAGTCATGGGTTCTGGGTTTGAAAATACCATGCATTTCTTGGAGGGCTGATTTTGCCAATTAGACAAGACATCATTTGCTTCTCTAAATCTGTTCAAGAAAGCTTGTTTCAGATTAAAAGAAACATTCTTTTCTGAGGGCCAAGTAAATCTAATACACATTCATGTTCTTCAGGTCCCTGCATAAACATGGGGTTATCTATGACACAGCTCTGATAATTTCAAACAGCCATGTACATCTGTATCTATAGTAATAACTAAAAATGTGATGAAACCCTTGGCTACTTTTCCTCTTATTCTTTCTGATTTAGAAAAAGAAAAAACCTTTTTAAGTGACTTTTCACAATATCATTGTCTGCAATTATATACTAACATGCAATACTAGTTTCTGTACATCATTTAAATGAGAAATCCAGCTAGCTGGCTGAGAATGTAGGAATGCCTTTAATAATTAGAAAAAGATCTCCACTGAAAGAAACCAGCATTCAGATAGCAGTCTTGGTTTAAAAATTAAAAAGTGCTTAATGAGCAACAAAGACATCAGTGACTAAAGATTTTCAAAGCCAATACCAGCACACCATAAAAATGTCTTTAACCTAAACATTGTAAAAGAAGATGATTAAGCTCCAATCAAAAAGTAGCTAAAGCAATGGTATATAAAATATTCTCCTTCTGGAAGTGGCAAGGGGAAATTCTGCACAGATAGAAAGCAGATACAGTAAAACCTTACTGGAACCTGGAAAACATCATTCTGTGTCTCTACACTAAAATTTAAGTCAGATACAAATCAAAGCCCTGAAAAAAAATTAGTGTTTTGTGTCTCTGGTTCATATTTTCTGTTCTAATACCATCACTGCCTCGCCAAAAAAATTACAAGCACTTCTTTCATTTTCAGCTTTTTTTATTATTCTGATGCATGCCTTATAGACGGAGGCAAATCAGACTCAGCAGGCCTAATGCTTAGTTGAGGAAAATCATGAGAGGGCCACCAGGGTTTTTTTGTGGAGGGCTGGTTTTTGCTTTTTATGGGGTTTTGGGGTTTTTGTTGGTTTGGGGTTTTTTTTTGAAGCAGAGTTACCACAGCTCTGGATTTTGTTGTCCAAAATCTTTGGACAACATACACTTAGCAATTCTACATTTGTTTTTTACATCACGCTGGTATTTCAGGATAATTCTGAACACCGGGAACAGCTCCAAGTGTCTCAGGTCACTTCTGAAAGTACAGTTGGCACCAATCCCACAGGTCATTCCCTTGGAGGGCTTCCCAACATCTCAGGAGCACCCAACTGAAAACTCCAAAACCACACAGAGACATCAATTCCCACACAAAGCCCATCCTCTGGTGATTTGCGCCTGTCAAGCTCTGAAGGAAGAACATCCCAAAAACTTAATGGGCAGAAAGAAGTCACAACATCTTCACCACATTCCCAGCACTTGACCCCAGCACTGGGCAGGGAAGTGGTGGCAGCAGACAAGACTCTGGCAAGAAATCAGGACCCAGTTTTGCAACCATTACTCCTGCCCCACTGAAGGCTGGAGGCATGGGGTAATGTCCCCAGAGCAGACCCTTATCACCCTTACCCACAAGGCAGCAAAGCCATCATATCCCTGCAAGGCAGGCACTTATTGCATGGTGAAGGGGGCAGCAATCTTAACAGGGTGTTTATTTTTGCCAAGCTGGCATGAGAATAGGGCGCAGGTATGCACAGGAGACAAGGGCAGGGGTCACAGAGAGAAAAAGTAATAATGACTTCCAGGTTTCAGAATTGCCTGGCACTCCAGAGCCAGCAGATTCAAACTCTTCCAGCTATTCACAGCCAGGAAATACCCTCGCTCTCAGTCATCGCTCAAAATAATAAATATTTATTTATAAATTGCACGCAGCCTGTTCACCTAGCATGGGGCTGAACAGAGCAGAAACAAGAGCAATGCAACCCCTAATTGTCAGAATACCTGCAGGAGCAAACAGGGACCACAAGTTCCACACACACGCGTGCTCAGACAGTACCAGGAAGCATCACCAGCATCCAAGAAATTATGAAGACAACTGGAAAATTTCTCAGAGTTTTACATCTATTCTCTCTTCCAAAACAGAGAGATCTTTCCCAAGTCATAATCCCTCAAAAGAGGAGACTTCCTACTCTATCACCAAGCAGGCTCAGCTCCAGCCATGGAGCACAGGTGCCAGGCTCTCACGCTGGCATTAAAGGAGATGGGTGCTGACGGTGCCCTGGATGCAGCACTGGGTAGAGCACAGCCAAAAGTCTACACAGGGAGCAGGAACTGAGTGGAGCACCTAGCAAGTGGTAATATTTTTTTAAATTTTTAAAATAGGTCTCAGCTATCACTAGCAGCCAGCACAAAGCCTGAGAGCCAAGCAGAATAACCCATCCTCATGCTTTTGTGTCCCAGCTTGTCCTGACGGCTTCCGTTGCAAATCAGTTGTGGTAGCTGGAGACGGGACTTGAGACGCTGATTAAACAAAGCTTGCTCTGCTCCTGCCTGACACAGCACTCCCTCATCTAGTGCCTCATTAACAGGCTCATGGATACCCATCCACTGTGACTGCTAACTCCACTGGCTGGTGAAGGGCATGCACCATGCTGGCAAGAGGCCGGATCTGAAAAAATTCCAGCTTTTCTGAGCAGTCAGAGCCCTGTCCCAGAGCAGCGTGGATCACTGTGCTGGAACACTCTCCTGCAGCGGGTGAGCTCAGGCTGCTGGCATGGGAGCCAGGCTGAGGTCAGGCTGCTTGGAAAGGGCAAAGGGCACTGGACCAGCCAAAGGGCCATCACAGCTTTTAAAATTTGCTGGTTTGTCCCAGCAAAATCCTCAACAAACCAGCCTTGCACTGCAGAGGGACTCGATTTGGAGACAGAGTGCATCCATACCCCTGTGCAAACAGCCTTGGCCAAGAGCCAACCAGAGAGACCCAGCAGTCAAAGTAGGTCCTGCTTTCAGGGGAAAGCAGAACACCAGAGATAAAGGCTGGTATACAATGGCCCTCTTTAAAATAATAATTGGGGGGGAAAAAAATCCATAAGAAAACTCTCATCGGCCTCATCAAGGCCAGGATGTGACCCAAGCTTGTGGAGCCGCCCTGAGGGAAGGCAATTAGCCTCACTCAAGGCATGCCAAAAAATTTAGCAGAGCATCCATAATCACCCTGAAATGTTCTCTACTAGCAAAGCATAATGTGTTTATCATTTACTTCTCAATTAAGTGGTGCTTAAATTGACTAGGGAGTGGATTTCTATTGTCTATTGATTAGCCAATAAAAATATATTCTAAAGGAAGTTGGCCTACAGACAAGGAACATCCATCCTTCTCCCTCTGCCAAGAAAGGTGTCTTCTTGGACAGGCTGCCCTACCTTCTCTGCACCTCTCCCAGCAGTTCAGCTCTTGTGCAGAACACTTTTACACAATGAATGAATGAATTCCTAAGGCTACTTGTAAAATTACTAGGCGCAGCCTTGTTAAACAGTCATTTGGAGCTAAGACAATACATTAAAAATCACAAAGCAAGCGAGTGCCAAGTGCAGTGCTACCATCAAAGCTAAATAAACAGAATAGTCCATCAACGGCTTATTCCCCCAGCTAACCCCAGACCATCCATCTGCACTCACTGTCTCCCACAGATCAATAGCAAGGCTCATTGATTATAATTGGAACAGGAACATCACACCCTTCTACTTCCAGGTCAAAAGGCACAATGACTACAAGCCATTAAGTACTTTGTGGCATCACTCGATGACTGTATTTATGCCATGTACGTAGTTATGATTATTGCGTGGAATAATGTTCATCTATTTCAGCAACAATCTGACAAACTATATTTATGCTGCACCTTTGGCCTCCTTGCTTGAACTCTGCTCAGCAACATCTCTCAGCTGGGACTACTTCTAACACACAAACCCTCCAAACTGCTTTCAAACTACCAATGTTTCTTGGATGTTGTTTTGTTTCAATCTACTACAAAAGGGCAATTTTTTTTTTTTTGCTCTCTGCTCTTCCACACCCCCCTTCCTCTCCTCCTCTTGCCCCTCAAGCTGTTGGCCAAAGAAAACAAAGGATTTTAAGATACATTTCTTGCGTGCCCTCTGTGAGCACTGCGAGTCTGAAGCGTTACAAAGGATGGCCCAGGAAGCTGCATTTCACCACCCAGCTGGGGAAGGTGCCCCTCAAACCCCAGCAAAGCACACAGGAAACCTCACCACTGCCTACAGTCCCTCAGGAGCTTCCAGGGGGCCTGGCTGACCACCTTGGAATGTCACCTTATAAAAGTGGCCTTAATTGCAGACATTCCCATATTGCACTCACATGACAGCTTCCCTATCATTCCAGGGTTGCTGTGTTTTTTATGGACAGCCAGCAGCAGAAATATTAATGCTACTTCTGTATTTCAGAGAAAGAAAAAAAGCATAGACACAAACTTCTATTTAAAAAAAAAAAAAAAATATATATATATATATGCATGCACACACACTCATATAAACCCCTTTGCTGTAAACAAAAAGGCTGGTTTGTCTGAAGGTGTTATAAATGCCCTTCAGAGCTCATTTAGTCTGGTCTGCATAATCTCACCAATGAATTTGCCACTTGTAAATATTCCAAATTTATGCCAATAAAGTCTTCTCAGGAACCAGACAGCCTATATATGCACACATATATATAATCCATGCATGGAGCCATTAACATCCGTTGGTGGTTTGTTATTCTTGTGAAAGATCAGCAGGGGAAAAAAGGCAAAGTCCAAACCATGTGTCCTCAGAAAGAACACTGAGCACTCAGCAAGTTGGAAAAGTGGAAGCTCTCACCCCCATCCATGAGATGGGGCAGGTCCACACCACTTCTAATTTCAAAACTGAAAGCAGAGACAAGAACGTCAAGGAGAAGGGAGATAAATGATGTCGTGTCACGCTCTCATAAAAGGTCTGGGTACACCTACAGAGCCTTCCTTATGACTGTCATATAAACATTACACTGGAACTGTGTGCAGGAGATTAAACTGGAGCAGAGAGAAGCTTCACATGTGTCATTCTACCAAAGGTTATTTTAGGATCAGCTTAGAAGCTGAGTAGTGGGTGGCAGCTGATTATATTACCAGAGGCATATCTAAATATCATGGGCCCATCAGGATCTCTCATAAAGGGTTGTGGCTGCACTGGAACTTGAGCTTGAAGCTCAGCCTTCAGAGCAGTCCCCTTCCCCAGGGCTGTGGCAATCCTCCCTGGGTGTGAACTTCCCCCAGAGCAGGACACACACACAGCACAAGCACTTTGGCTTAAAGGCCACATTTATTCAAGGAACAGTGTCAAGGAACATACCCAAGACACAAGCAGTGTTTTCCCAGCCAGGACCACTCTGCTGCCCTATGAACCCTGGCGAGCCACCAGAAGCACACAGAACTCTTGGGCACAGGGCACATCCACAGACAGTCCCAAATGGCCAAGCCACCACCAAGCTGTATTATTCCACAGATTATCCCAGTTTTGTTACTTCTGTGCATGACAAGTCCCAGCAGTCAACTGCCTCTGGAGTTCCAGCTGCCAGTGGATCACACCATGATGGTAAGTGCAGCTGAAGAGGGCTTTGGAGGAGCACAGTCCAGCTTACCATGAATCCAGAAGAATGTCTGTAGTGGACTAATCTCTGCTTATATAAGAAGTGCTTGTGTTCTCCCACATAAGCACCCACCTTCACAATCTTGAGTCAGAAACCAATGCTACCTAGTCACAGAGTCATGGCCATGGCTTGAGATAGCCAAGCAATGCTGCCAGTCCCATCTTCAAATGGCCTAATTTCAGGTCATTTAGAGGAAACCACACAGCTTATTCATCCAGACAGTGACCATGGAGCACAGCACCTAATGGCAGTGCTTGTTCTCACACACAGACAGGCAGGCCCTCCCTACAAATAGTCCTCCAAAACAACTAGAAAATAATCGTGTACTTGATCTTCAAATGTTGCCATGACCTCAAGTTTGCAGAAAAAGAAATCTCAATATATACCTAAAATACCTACATGTGTGTTTACATATATTAAACATGTATGTATATATCAGCATTAAAATAATATTATAAATATTGGTATTACATAGATTATAGATGTTGATGTTATACACATATTAACATACTATTTTAATATATAACAGATCTTAATAGTTCCCTATCAATCTCTTCCAGATTTCTACGCTAAACTCCTGGTTCATGATTAGCTCTACTTAAATATTTTCAATGCTTTAAGCACAGTTTCTTGGTATTACTTGTATAAAATCTGCAAACATTGATTGAAGCTTTTAAAGAGAAGTTTATGTTGAAAATGAACCATTATGCTGAAAAGTAGCTAATTATATCTTCATAAATTTGTAGCTGTTAAGCCATCCAAAATACTACCAAAAAGCCAGCTCCATTTTAGTTCAGAGGTAGTTCCTCTCCCATTTCCAACTGTTCCAAGATGTTGGTACCTATGACTACATTGATGTGCTCAGTTGATTAAAACCAAGTATTTCTACTGCAGTTCTTGGATGAACCACTCTGTCAGGCTCTGCAGGCCCAGAAGTATGAATTAAATCTGAAATCTGGGCCTCAGTTTGGGTGGGCAGTGTTCCTTCAAATTGTAAAAGCACTCAAATAACACCACATGTTAACAACACAACTGCTCCTCTGGCTTTGTCATCTAGTAGGACATCTCTCCTTGGCTTTTTTCAGCAATGGAGGCCCATTCATCACAGGAGGCCACATTCCCCTGGATTTTCCCTGAACAGGAGTCAGAATCAGCTGACACTGGACCTGAGTCTTTGTCTGGTTCAGAGAGAACAAGATGCCACCCAGCGCCTACCCTGCCTGCTCAAGCATTTCCAGTAAAGGGACAAATCTTACTACAGTAGCAGGAAAGAAGTCATTTCGTAGCTCAAAAGGGGTCTCCAGTGACCCCACCTAGCAGCTATGCAACAAACTAAACACAACATAAGCTGCAGTGAGTGTATATAGCATGGAACAGGCAAAATGATACAAATTTCCAAGGCAGGTACATAACTCTGCAGACAAAGTAACAAAGAAATGGGTGCAAACAGCAGAAACTAACACAGTCTCTATTGGTAAACACTGAGGAAAGGCAAATCAACACCAGTTTCATCTTCTCTTAGGTCAGTGTATACATACTCATAGAAAAAGAGATCATTAATTATTTTTTTAAATTACTTTCCTCCCTCTGCTTTGATAACAAGACTGTAACTTGTTGCAGTAAAATACACACAACTGCAAAGGCAAAGAATCACCATAACCACTAACTTACACCACCTGCCAGAAATAAGATCACCTCAACAGTTTGCAATTCAGAGGTTAATCTTCTTAAAGTTTTAAGACAAATCACTACACATTATCCTACTGCAACTACACTCTTTGTTAGGAGAAGGTCACACCACCCACCAAAGAGAAAATTACCTATCTCTAGTGGCTCAAACCATGGCACATCATTGAAGGACTATTTTTAGCCACCTTCCAGACAGCCTCAAATCAGTGAGAAATATTTCTTTTCGTAGTTTCAAATTAGCCTTTAATAAAGAACTCTGAGTGTTTCCCCAGTATAAGCCAGGCTGACATTGTTGGGAGGATAAGTCATCCTCCTCCAAGCAGAGGTACAACCACAACTCCTTTGGTGCATAACCAAGAGAGGCAAATACTGATTTCTTTCTTGATCAAACAGTCCCATACCTGAGCCTCCTGTTGTGCTACTCAGCTGAGCTATTACTCCTTGAAAAAGAACAGCAAGTCACTTCTGAACCATTTCACAGGCAACGGCCTTTTTCTCCCCTCCTACATGAACTGAAATGCCAAATACCAAACCTATTTGTAGCAGTCAGGATTAGTTCTAACAGGAGAACCACTGAGAGGATAAACTGATCTGAACATTTATCTAATTGCTAACCATCATTCCTACTTATTAGTTTATTGTACCCCAAATGCACAGAGTACTTAATGTAGTAGTGAAAGTTTGACCTGTGCCTGGAGGAACTCCCAAGAGTAGGAAAGAAACTGAAATAAGATGAAACTGTAAGAGAAACCAATCTCAAGTTACAACCATTTCTGATAGCAGGAACATGGATCTTGGCTTTCATTCTGCAAGAACCTCTTTTAGCTGTTACTGGAACTACCCCAAAGAAAGATAACCCTCAGTTAGATAATCAGGAAGTTACACAAAACTGTAAATCTCTGCATCAACATCACAGAATACAAGGAGGAGATGCTACAGGCTCTAGCACTTCATGCTCCTGGCTGTTTTGATGTTCTTGCCATCTCTGAAGGTTGCTCTGGAGGCATGAGACAGCAAGTCACCTTTGGAAAGTACACACACCTTCAGCTTTAGAGGAAAACCATCCTGGGAGCCAGACATCCCAACTGCCTTGACTGTGCTCCTAGCAAACACAGCCCTAATGCAACTTGCTGATTGCATCAGAACATTGCAGTTGGGGTTGGTGATTGCTGGCACCACAAACCACCACAGTGTCCCAGCACCTCAGCTCCATGCAAACATTCAGGCTGAGATGTGATCACTCTGAAGGCAATCAGTGTGCAAGATCATTACCAACCACCTCGTGCAGCTATACCTTGAAAAGTGACTCCATGAAAGTGGTATGAGGGTGAGGTAGGGAGGAAAGAGGAGTGTAGTGTTTATTTCCTTTAACTTTCCATTTCATATGCATTCAGTGCCATGTCAGAACATGTCCAGACATTAATTCCCCTCCCCATTTACTCTTCCTCCCAATCTTTGTCCTACAATTTTTTTCTAGGATCAGAAAATTGAGCTGAATTCGTTTCTCTTTCTTATACACACAGAGCAATAAAAAAGACATTGCAATCCAAATTCTGCACTTGTGTACACCTGTGTTAACCCCATTGTCCTCAAATTATTCCCTTAACAATGGCTGTGGGTTTGTACAGGTGTAGAACAAGCCCTGTAATTAGAATTTAACAAACAATTCCAACAGTTGGGGGAAAAAAAAGTGAGACTTCAGCTCACTTCTTGTGGCATCAACTAACATATTCAAGTAGCAGGGGAAAAAAAAAAAAAAACACAAAATCAAATTTCAAAGGTATTTAGGCATGTGCAGATGCTGGCAGGAAACTCAGGAGATTTCCAAATACTGCCCATTTTCTACTTAGATCCACAAACCAGAGCAATAGCACAGAGTATAAATGAAGAAGTTGCTCCTCATTTGCACCATTTTTTTCAGTATTCTCTTTAGCCTCCTTCCTGCTTCACCAAGTATTTTGCTTCCAAAATAAACTTTATAAGCTTCCTCATGGGATCACTATTTAGGCCATGATCCTACAAGCCCAAAAGCACAGACCCAGCTGGGCTGAAGACAATTCCTCAGAGGGCTGGTATGGAGGAAAACCCAGAGCACGTGCAAGACCAGGGCTTTGCACCACCAGCTCCCAGGAAGGAAAGCACCTCCAAAATGCTTCTCCAGTCAGAAACAGCACCAACAGCAGGCAGAGAAGCAAAACAGGGCCAAGCAGAAAAGCAGGACTGAGGAAATGTCATACAACAAGAGGAGGACATCAGCTGCTTTTGTGCTGCCACCTCAACTAAACTTGACATCCACGCTGAGCTGGATTTTACAGAGCTGTAAAATCAAATAAAAGCTTTCTGTTGCTGTCATGAGCTCTGGCTTGCAACCACCACCTCAAATCAGCTTCCTCCAGCCCTCTTTCTCCATGCACCAGCCAGGACATAGACTATAGACCTGGATAGGCTTTGTTGTGATTGATAATTGGGTCACAACAGCCTAATGGGAAATGTTATCCAGCTGGCATTGGTGACTTTATAGGGCCAGCGATGACTCCTCAGTGATACAGAATTACTACAGAGAACTCAACACTGAAGATATGCCCATTACTGACAAATTACCAAACCAAGAAATCAATTACCAGCTGAGAAAATAATGGACAACAGCTGAGACTGAGAAAGCCACGTTCAACAGAGGTCCATCATTTGCAACAAGTACATTCTCAACAACAGTGGGTCCTGGTACAATTAGTACCACACTGGTACTCTTTCAGGATGGTAGACATCACAATTGGTCTGCAAACCATCAATGGTTGAGACAAAATAGCATCATCAAAACAGGAGACACTGTTCAACCTGACTGTGGCACTGTCCAACACACAAACCCCACTCTATGCTCCAACACTGCACAAGCAATTCAGCCTTACTTCCAGGAAAATTGATATCTCCCAACTCCTCTTTGCAACTCCAAGACCACTTCCCCACAATCAGAAAGCCCTGCCATATTCACACACCATGCTCACAGATGAGGCAACTGAACTAGAGGAGCATGTGCTGCTGAACATCAATAGGCATTTTTGAAACGCAAGCTCCAAGACAAGTAATTTTTCCATAGTTTTTCATGTTTGGGCACAACCATGTGAAAAAAAAAAGTCTGCTTTTTGCTAAAACATAAGGAGATCTAGCCAAATTCTTCATAATCATCATTAAGTGGAAAGTAATGGAAGAGGGATGAAGGGGAAAAAAAAATCAAACTACAGAAGAACACATGATCTCTGAGACACAATTTTCACAGCCATGACTATTTAACAATGTATCCATAATCAGCAACAAGATCTTTCTTTAATCTCTGGTCCATACCTAAAGAATTCACTGCAGTTGCTGGCTGATCCCAGGTCTCCAGAGGAGAAGAGGGGAGGAGACATACAGCACTCACAGGGTGCCAACAGAACACCTGACCATGCCAGAGGCCTTCCAGGCAATGTGATCCAGAGAAACACAAGACAGGGTGAAGACATCGGCCTAAATGGCTCCTCTCTCCCTCCCTCTGCACTCAGATGTAGAGGTGAATGAAGGAGAGAAACATAACACTGACTAAATGATTAAGTAAATTAGCCAACGTTGCCAGCTCCAAACCTTACAGTGGAGATCCTACATTATTTTGGGGAGAACAAATAAAAGGCAATCACAGAACCTAAGCAGCCTATTTAAATGGAACTGAAATTACCAACATTACACAGAGGATGATTACTTAAGAAAGTCAAGGATTTTGGTATACAGGAAATTCAGCAGTCACATTTTCTTCCTGGGGCAAGAACACCCACACTGCTCACTCAATCATTCCCCCCCATTTTTCTCTGTGCAGTGTCTGACCAAGAGGAGCCCAGACCGAGTCCTCCAGACACTCCTGCATCGTGCACAAAAACAATCCTGATTTTCACAGTTTTATTTGGCTTGCTCACAAGACTCAGTCTCATGTAATCCACAGGCCTGATCCTTATCCTAATAAGAGCAATGGCAAAACTCCAGCTGATTCAGTAGTTCTGGACAGACCTTGCAGCGGCAAGAGGATAAACTTTAAGGGCCCAAGCCTTATCCATTCACTTTTCTTGCTTCCACAAGTAATCCTTTTAAAAATAATGGGACTGCTCCTAAGAGTCAAACATACAGGACTGAATGAGAGCAGAAATCAACAGGGAAATAATATTTGGGGCTCCCTCTCCACCACAGCACAAGTGCATTTTCCCAAGCATCCTCTTATTGTGGTAAATCAAATGACAGCATCAAAAAAAAAAACAAACAACCCAAAAAAAATCATATAAAAATAAAAGCAAAATGCCTAAAAATGCCATTGAAGGCAGGAAGAAGAAACCTAAGTCCTTCTTCTTTTTAAACAAGGACAATCAAATGATGAGTAGCTGAAAATGTGGCCACACACACACACTCCTTCATATACACATACATACACAGAGGCAGTTCATCAGAAGTGAATCGGAGAGAGAAAGATGAATTTGAACCCTTTATCCCCTGTCCTTTATAAAGGCTGCCACTCAGTAAACGGAGATTGCTCTAATTACTGTGACAATTCTGCACCCCGTTCAAACAACTTTTGTGCTCTGGACAGGTTTCTCCGCGAGTTTGAAATTCTTGGCCTGAGAACCACTCTTGTCTAAAAGAGGTTTCTCGTTGCAAACGCAGAATGCAACACTAACAAGTTGTCCCTCTTTTCAGCTCCTTTCATTCTCCTCTTTTCCAACTGCCTGATTCAGGGCTTAATGGAAACTTGTCAAGGCTTTTCTTCCCACAAACCCTGTAGAGCCCCAAGGCAATCTGTGCACAGAGCAACCACAGGAATCTCATATTGTCAATTAAAATTGAATAGACACCTGATAACCAAGTATGTGTTCAAGGATAACATACATCACATGCATATACACAGATGTACCTGTGTAGCCAGTCCAATGCCCACATTTGGGCACACCAGCAGCACAGCAACTCACTACTTCCCATTTACAACCACCCAGTGACACCCAGGTTCTAGCTTTTGCTTTTTCATTCCATATTTATTAAATTTAATTTCACTTTTATGAAATAAAAAACAAAGTACTTTCAAGTATTGTAGTCGAGCAACAGAATACAATGGAAAATAAACTAACTACATGTACCAAGCACTTGGCCTTTAATAACCCTGGGGATTGTAAAGATATTTAGCTGCTATCCAGATAAAATAAGCTCTGTGGTTATTCTTTATACAGAGGTTTGTGACCAATGCAGCAGTTATGTTTGTGACTAGCTCCTGTAAGTACCTTCTTTAATTTTAATTGACACAGACATGATTTAAACTACATTTTTATGATGTAGTTTAAGAATGAATATAAATCTCATGGGAGAATGTTACAGGGATTTAAGTAAACTGAGCCATTTGGTTAATAATAATAAAAATCTCAAAGAACTTGACTTCCAGACAGACAACTATAATCTGTAACTCCACTGAAAGGGAGAAACCTTCCTGTAAATGTCCCATAGAAAACAAAGATAGAAACACTGACTGCCATCTTATTCTTCTGATGTGTTCATTCAAGGTCACACCTTCCCTTGAATTCTTTAATATTGGCAAACATTTATAATAGAGCAGTTTCAATAGCTGTCTGTTCAGCCTGGGTGTAGATCAATGCATCATCTCTATATGCCGACTTCCAGACCTTGCCTATGTCAGAGTAGTGGTCCTGCTTTTATAAATCTCTTAAATCTAATTAAACCAATGCAAACCTCTTACTGTCTATGCTCCCAAACCAGTTCACTCTCATTTAACCAAGTTAAAATTATTCAGACTAGGGTTTAAAGCAGTTCCAAGAGAATCTTTATTAAATATTACTATCAGTTAAAAACAGAAATCAATGTACCAGCTTTTCTCCAGAACAGAAAAGCCTATAGTCTCAGACTTTTCCAGATCATTATTTAAGGAGTCACTGACTCCAGTGGGAGTTCAGATGTGCTCCAAGAGGTACACCTCCACCTTTTCTTGCTCTATTTTTCCCTTTCTTAAAATAGGACAATTTGTTTCTATTGTATCAACATCCAAGAATCTCTCATATTCCCCAGAATATCCTTTTGTAGTATTTTCAGATTGGCAATTTCTATTACTTTATTACTTCCCACACCCTCCTTTTGGAATGGTTTTTTTGGGGTGGTTTTTTTTTTTTTTTGGTGTCTCTGCTGCATCACCACCAGTAGTGAATTAAGCAGCAGAGAATGATTTTGTTGTATACATGTAAACATGTATTTCATGCCACAGACAGTTTGGAAAGACCTAGAAAGCTGTGAGATACACACAAGTTGAGCACATTTATATATTCATACTTGGTAGCCAAAGTAATGCAATTGTACTTCCCATGGAGCCTAGGGCACTAAAACCTGCTCTGCCAAGAGGGCAGAACAGTTATGCAGGACTAATTGTGTCAGCAGGAAGAACAAAATGGTCAAGTCCAACAAGAGTCCCTCCTGAATTCAGCCTCACTCCCTAGCCAAATGCCTGCATGAGTTTGGTACCCCAAACATCTGACCCAAAAAAGAAACTGCCCTCCCATCTTCTCTGTCCTTGCACTTCCTCCACCAAGCAGCAAAGGCATTTCAAACAACATAAATCCATTCTCCACTCAAAGCCTACTTGGCTCCTATAATTTCTATCATTTTCCTGTCATCATTTCTTCTTTGCTGAAGCCAGCAGCATATGAGTCAGAGAACAATCATTAACTTTTACAACTTCCATACAAATCCACCTACTCATATTAGAAAAGCAGAACTGACATGCAACACAGCCTGGGACCAAACCCTGATCCTGCCAGGATGCTCCAACTTCTGTGGGAAATACTGCAGAAGCAGGAGCTCATTCAAAAATACACCATTGGAAATGTAACTTGACTTCCCCCACCCTCCCCCCCTCCAGGAGCAGAAAAGACTATGATGAAGGAGCTATACATCAATATCATATTTAGTTGAGTTTGGCATTCTCAATGCCTTCATCCACTTTTGAAGAACTTGGCCATTGGTTCAGGACGCACGGGGCCTGATGCAAAGCCCTTCATTATTAATAGAAGCCTTTTTTCCACTGACTTCAATGGATCTTGGACCAAGCCCAAGGAAGACAAGATTTCACAGCAGTAAGAGTGACACACATTCTCCACTTTAAAAAAAAAAAAAAAAGGCAAAAGAAACAATACGAAGCATTTACGATGTCAATCTGTAACGCACAGTTTTGTTTGTGTTTTGCTTTTTTAAAATAGGCTCTAGGCTGTTGGATTAGTGCACCCAGAAAGTCTTTCTGAAGGTGGAAGGAATAACAGGCAGATACAAAATGCTACAGTGAGATACATAACAATCCCAGTACCTCCCTCAACTAGGATATAGAAGCATCCTCTACCACAACATTTCTTGTAAGTTGCTGCAGCCACACTTTAAAGTGTCCCAGCACTATAAACTCCTCCAGTAACAGCTACAGTATTACCCATGATGAATTAATTTATATTAATATGGCTATCATGCACATTTCCATATGAATCCCATTGTTCTGGAGCATTAATAAAAACCTCACTAAGTGAAGTAACATGGTACCCCTACCCTTAGTTTAAGGATATTTAAAATAAATACATTTAGAAGAAAATTGCTAATATCTTTAGTTTATCATATTTGGCACAGCAAGCAGAAACCCAGCTATCTTCTCAGTATGTATTTATAGCATCACCCGTTCCCATTCATTCTGCATTTTCTTAGAGAATCTGCTGTACCCTACATCTGCAATTCATTGACTTTACAATTTACCACATGTTGAGATGGAGAGGTCTCAGCTCCATTTGAATCACTGCACAAATATGCAAGTGATTTATCGTTTTAAAACTAAAGACTGCAGAAGAACGACTCCACTTTTCCTGAACATTACTCCTTCTGGCAGACCATGAACAATTACAGCGCGTACTAATTAAGCTCTGTAAATGTGCTGTGCCCTGCTAATGCCTACCAGGCCTCATATTTAGTTGCATGAAGCCAAACTTCAGCCAGCGACTTAACTCATTCAGCACTGCCCAGTTGCCTGAGCGTGACCCCACAAAGAATAAGGGTCGAGGGTTTAGCCAACCTAAAACAAAGGCGTGAGACTGAACAGATTTTTGCCGGAAAGAATCACAGGGGGGAGATGCTGGAGGGGGTGGGAAGCATCTTGGGAATGAGGGGAACATCCTTGTTGATAACCTGTTAAAAAGGTACAATACCACACCAGCTTTGCAGCGCAGTGCTGGGGGATTCTGATCTGTCCCTGGGGGCTAATAAGTCACAGCGCTCCATTGATTAGGGAAATGCATAAAACCTTCAACAAAACTGTACAGCTATTTGTGGAAGAGCTGAACTGACAGCCCCCTCTTTTTTTTTTTTTTTTAAAGTCAGGCTTTACATGGCTCTAGAAGAAAAACATATGGCTAAAGGAGTGCAGCTTTCCACCACACACATAACGATGCCTTTTTCTTAAGTTAGTCTCCAAGCACAACAGTAACCTAGGGGGAACCTGAAATCAACTGCTGGAGAAATTAAAGCTAAAAGTAACACCTAGACATATTTGAGTAATCACATTATCTTGTTAAAACACACACCCAGCACAGACAAGACAGCAGCACTTCAAATCTGACTGTCCACTCTACAAAGCGTGTGTAACGGGGAGCGAGCGCCGAGAACAACGAGCTCCGCTGAGCCAAGCACTGTTTCTCCTCGGGCCCCAGACTCTCCTGACACTTAAGAGTCAATCCCCAGATCCCAAGCTTCCCCTCCAAGCATCCATTCAAATACTGGCGTTTCCCCCCGCCCCCCCCCCCCCAAGTTTCTACAATTTCTCCTCCCGCTCCAACATCCCTCCTTTGTCCTCCAATTACTCTCCAGTGGCCCCCCTGCTCTCGCAGTGCCTCCCCCCCAGTTAACCCCTCCCAAAACACCACCCTGTGCACGTCCCCCTGCTCCCCTCCACGCTGACCTACACGTCCATCCCACATTGTCCCTTCCAGCAGGACGCAGGGCTTCTCCCCTAAAAACTGCCTCTAACCTCAACATCTTCATTCATTCAGTGCATGTTTTCCCTTAACGTGGGCTTTTGCTGCTTTCCAAGAGGCCCTGCTTTGTACACACAAACCAGTCTAATATCTGTATTTCCAAGCATCCTCCTTCTGCATAAAACCCGAGGCAGTTTTTTCTTTCGTCCCCAGCTCAGCGGTATGTGAGAAAATTAAAGGACATTTCCAGGTGTCATCTGTCTTTAAATGTTTGCTTGCACCGGTATCTAGGAAATGCTGCATGATACTGCTGAGACCTCTGCAAAGGACATGAGCTGTGCTAAACTTCTTCCCTCCTTCAGCCTGGCTGCATCACCCACTGCTCAGCCTCTACAGCACCACAAGCGTTAATTATAAACTTCGGAGCCTACGTAACAACAAAAAAAAAAGCACAAACATAAAGCAGCAGTTGGGAGGAGCAGCAGAAATATTCTTTGCTTCTAGGTGGGGAGAGAAAGGATTTCCATATCTCCCCCACACACCCCCAGCACCACACTTCATCTCTCATTGCTTATAATTAGTGAAAGAAATTTGACCCACTGCCAGTGTCTGTGGACCTTGGATATTATAAGGCCAGCGTGGCGTCAAATATCTTAACATTCATAAGTGTTATAGGCTGTAAATAAACCCCGTGGATTTATGACCCTGCCGTGCTTGCCAGCAAACGACTGTGGCACATTTCTTTCAGCAGACCTGTCGAGGTGCAAGTTTGCCTTTGGTTGTAAAATTAACCATTTCCTTCACAAATGTGCCCAATTAAAAGTCAAAGTTTTAAGGCTTACTTCCATATTTGCCAGGACATGGGACTAAGGAGACACCCGGGGAACACAGCTTTAAACATCCCCCCAAACCTCCCAACTCCCTCCAAAGCAAAACTTCTCACAACAGCCCCAATGTGCAAGGGAAGTGTCTGATTTCACCAAAAAGCCCTGAAAAAACCCCAAGCTGACAACCCGAGTGCTGTTATATTTCTACGTGCCTATCGCCAGCCCTCATTTTTGGCTGCTCTGAGGCTGGGGGGAGCAGGCGTCTCCCCCCAGGCTGTGCCTGGAGAAGGATCTCCTCCCTTCCCCCAGGATAATGTCATCTGCTTCCTGTGTAGGAGAGCATTTGCTAAATCCAGGTTGTCTCATGCTTAACTGCCAATAATCCAACTTCCACATAACTCCCAGACAGCTGGGAAAAGGTCCTTAGAGTTTTTAGTCATGGTACAGAAACACACGTCCACACAAAAAATCTGCAGCTGTCCTTTTTCTCTACACCACATTTTTTTATCTGATTTTGGGGCCCACTCATGAAAGTCTTGACAAATTTAAAACATTTTTACCTACATTCTGGTTTACAAGCGCCAGTGAAAGCTGCAACATATTCCTTCCCCCCCCATTCTTCAGCTGACAAATCAGCACATACTTGCTTGAACAAAAAATGAAGGGGAAGAAGGGAAAAAATAAACCACACCACCCTATTCAACATCCTCAGTCGTTGTATGAATGCATTCAAAAAAACCTGGAAAGGCATCTACTGTATTTTTTTTCACTACAGATCAGCCACTGGTGCACCTATTAAAATTGTTCGATTTCCAAAGCAAATATTATTTTTAATGAAGTGCAGTCCTGCAATTATCCTGTACACTCAAGTAACAGTACTGCATTATATTGTTTTGCAAGGTCCCAGAAACATGAAACTTTTCTCTAACTAATTTTCATAGCCCCCTGAAGAGAAACTGATGGAGTAAGCAATGCAGCATTTGCTCCAGAATAAAATCTTATCAAGGGGAAAAAAATAAAAAGAAGAAAAAGAAAAAAAAAAAGAAAAAAGCATAGCATTAAAAATAAATCAGCTTCTTTACTGCAAGTAAGTTAACAAACACAGTCTGTCTGCCACTGTATACCAGCTATGCTAATGCTATAGCAGAGTGATTCAGCAATCTACCTAATTAAGCACGAGGAAAGTTTCTTTTATGGAGGCTCCATTTGATTTACACCACAGGATCATCAGTTCTTATTTAACAGCTTGTTTTTACACAAGTCCAGAAACTTTATTAAAAGCATGCCCATTCATTTTTTTAAACAAAGCAAATAATTCACTCTCCACTGAATAGCTCTGTATCATAAAGTACCAAAGTGCTGACATATTAAGTTGTATCTACATTATTAAACTAGTTGGTGGACATTAATACTATAATCCATACTGCAGACATTAAACCTCAACCATAAAGATTAGTAAAGAATTAATATTGTCACATCGAGACTGAAACCTTAACACTCCAGCCATAAATATTTCTGAAGGAGATGAAAAACAATTAGCATAAACACCAAAGAAGGGCAAGAACACCTGTTCTTTTTCAGGGCGATAAGCATTTTATTGTTCTCTATTTAAAATGTAATGACCTGTGTAATTACAGTAATATTACATTGTATTGCAAGGGCTTGGAATGTCACACTTTGAAAAGTGTTGTCAAAACAATTGGAGGGAGGGGAAAAAAAAAAAGGACCACCATTAACCCTTCACACCCCAGGGTCTAAAGCTTTTGTATTACGAAGGATTACATTGTTTGATTCAGTAGATAAAGAAAAACATCAATTTTTCAAGGCAATTAATAAAAAAAAGTTTCCTCCTAAACATAAAAATCAAGGCGAGGGGGCTGCTCTCCACCACAGCTATTCCCGACTCCCAAACTTTGGGGCCAAACATAAGCTTATCCTTACAGCCCCACTCAGCCAGCAACAACTTAGGGCAAAGGAAGATGCAACAGCACTAGTAAAAATAAGAGCTTCTGCCAGCAGGGTTTTCTCACGTTACACTGCATCTATTTGCTTACTAAAAGCATTAACCAAGCTCCAAATTTAAGCTAAAAATCAAGTACAACATTTTTACGTTTTCCAACTCTGAAAGGAAAACAGTCTCCTTTATTATCCACAACATGCAGCCACCCCAGTGCCTCCACAAGTGCAGGGATGGAACTGGCGCTCTCAGATGCGTCACTTCATTACTATTTGACTAGACCTCTACTTAATAACATCTAGTCTCATAAGCCCACCACATTATTCTATCAATAGCAAGATTAGCATGCAAAAAATCTTTGATTTTTAAAAATAAAATTATTCCTATCAACCTTGATAAAGAGTTTGCAGTATTTAAAGCTTTATCCTTGAGAAAAGATTATTCCCCATAAGCAGATTTTATGATGCTTCATAATTCTTCACATTCCTGAAGCAGTAAAGGAGAAATTGCTGCCCACAAGTTTGCTCTTGAACAGACAATTACAGGTACAGTTAAAAAACACAATAATCCCACTCCACCCCCAAATAAAGCAACAAAAAAAAATTCCAGGAAAAAAAAACCACAACAAAAAAACCACACCCACAGAGTTTTAAGATTGTACAACACCAAAAGGAAAAGAAAAATAATTTTGCTACATATCTGCATCACCTCTTTACCTTGCATGCTCTGACACTCAACAAATATGGCTCCAAGAAAAACTACATAAATAAAAATAAAATTCGTAATTATGCAGAACCATCTATACCTTTCCAACGCATATTTAAAAATAAAATAAAATCAAACAGGAAAGAGAAAGATCTAGTTCATCTGGAATTGAAAGCTGGTACAGCAGAGAACTAGAATCCACCTAAAAATAGTGTGTGACAGACAACAGCTATCCCGCTGAATCTTTATAATATTCTGCTCTCAGGCCTAAATAAACAACTTTAATTTTTCCTGGCTATAATTAAGTGGCAGGCAAACAAACAAGCATACGGAATGTGAAAGAATAAGGTTAAGAAGATAGGAGAAGGTTGCTGGAGCCTGGATGTGGAAATAAGAAAATTGCCTATTGAGTGTGGAAATATCCTTTCAGAATTCATCTGATAACACAAGCAGGCCACCTGCTATACCAACAATAAACCAACCTGTAAGCTTTTGTACAGCACCTTTAATTCACACGGACCCAACATTCCTATGGAGGCCTTTTTTAGCGGTGGGGGAGCAAGGGGAGGAATGCTCCAGGAAAGCTAACTGCTGAAGAATCCTACCCCACATGCTAAGGGAAAAGGGATCTGTAATAAAGGTAACGAGGAAAAAAGAGCTGGAGCTGTTGTAAGAAAAACGCTTTAAGAAAAAGGCAGCAGAGGTGTGCTTCCGATTAGTCTGCACTTGGAACAGTGGAATGCATTGAAGGTAAAAAACGAGGGGAAAAAAAAAAAAAAGAAGGAACACAAAGCTTCACAATTTGTAACAAAGTGATTTGGAACAAAGATTGTTTTGCCATCTGGATTCTGGTACTTATGGAATTTGGAATTTATCACCATCATCCATATACATGTGGGCGACCATATTCTAAAGAAAAAATATAATGCATTCAAGCCCCTGAATTCCCCTCCCCATCATTACAATTGCAAACTGCAGTCACCCCTCTGCTACTGTCCCAGAAATCACCTCCTCACAAAAAGAGCCTCACAAGCTTCCAAAATAAAACTCTGCCACAGCCCTAAACATATGCAAAGTCAGAAAACCTTCCTCACAACCTCCCTGTCACTCTACATTTACTAATCTGTGTCTACTGACGTTTTACTAAGTGAAAACAAGACTGACCCGATGTTTAATATTTTAATGCTTTAAAACACTTGTAGATCTGATATACTGAAGTTGTCCAAGCCCTCAGTCATTAGTACGGCTTCAACATCTACCCAACAGTAGATCTATTATTGTAAATCGCTATCTCGTGTTACCACAAGGAAAAAAAAAAGTGTATAAACACACATGGTGATGGTGGGAACGCTTCAGACTCAGAAACACCCAGGAGCAGCAAAACAGCAACGCTAAAGCCATCGGTAGGAATCAGTGGTGTTTGGAAGTCCCAGTGAATTTAAGCATTGAAAATGAAAAATTTTCGAACTCTTTAAAAAAGGAAAGGAAAGGTGACACTTGAGAAATCTGATGTCAGAGTAGAGCACACCGTGGGTGACACTACGAGCGGGGAAAACAGCTGAGACTACAAATCCACCAGCAGACCCCAAAGTTTCCTGGGATCTGTGCTAAACCTCGCTCCAGCTGCAGGAAAACGCGGACCTGCACCCCCCTCCAGTGAACCCCGAGTTGGGGGTGGGAAAAAAAAAAAAAAAAAGGCAAAAAAAACCACCAACAAAAAACCGGACGCTTTCAGCAAATTGTTTTCCTGCCAGCATACTTCCAAGAGGAATTTTGCTCGACTTGTCTGATTATTTTTTGCGCTGCTGTTGTTGTTGCCAGAGCCCAGCGAGGCGAGTTGTTTCCGGACTCAGCCCTGCGCCCTGAGCGCGGCTCCCCCCGCTCCGCACCGGGACGGAGCCGCTCCCCGGGCACGGCCCCGGCCCCGCCGGGCAGGGCAGCGGCGCTCGGCCCCCGCACGCCGCGGGGCGCGGATCGGGGCGGCCGGACCGGGCTGAGCCCGGGCACAACTCGCGGCACGCACGGCCCGAAGGGGCACAATGAAATCGCCGCTCCCGCAGGCCGGGGCGGGCGAGGGCAGGAGAGGGTTAAGGGGGAGGAAAGGGGAGGGGGAGCCGGCCCAGCCGCCACGGAGGAGGGCAGAAGGCGACGGATCACCATGGAAAACGAGGAGTTTGGAGGAGCGGATCTCAGGCTCGGCCGGGAGAAAATAAGCCCCCTTCCCAAGGAAGGGGAGAGGAGATGGGAGAGAAGGGAAATGGGGGAGGGGAAAAAAAAAAAAACCCAAACCCAAACTTCTTGGGTTTTTAAAAATTTGTTTCCAGTTTTGTTTTGAGGCTGAAATAGGTGTTGTTTGGAATTTGTTTGCTTTTTTTCTTCCCCACACCACCACCCCCCCCCCCGCAGCGGAGGTTACAAGGGCTCAAAAAAAAAAAACTGCCCACAAAACTGAAAGTAAAAAAGAAATTCACAGCAAATAAGAAAAAGACAAAATAAGAAATAAACGAGGGGAGGAAAAAAAAGGAATATGGCGAAGTGTAAACAATCCCCTCCCGCCGCGGCCCGCGGAGTTTGGAAAGTTTGCGGCGCGGGGGAGGGGGCGGCGGCAGGGCCGGGGCGAGCGGGGCACCGGGAGCGCGGCGGCGGCGGCGGCGGGAGCCGGGCAAGGAGCGGGGGGGGAGAGGAAAGAGAGGGGGGAAAAAAAGAGGCACTTACCGTTCTCGCCGTCGGAGAGAGCGATCCATTGGGCAGATACGGGCTGCTGAGGTCGGGGATCATTATAAAGGGATAACCCGGGTATGGTGGGCCCTTAAACAACCCTCCATCTTGCCTCTTCGCAGCTAACATGGCGGGGAGACACGAGCGGGAGCGGGGAAGGAAGGGGGCAACAGGGGGAAGAGAAGGGAGGAGAGGGGGGGGAGGGAAAAGTTTTTTTAGTAAGTGTCCCCAAAAGAGGAGCCGGGCGCCCGGCGGAGGGGCGGCGGTGCGGGGCGGGCGGCGGTGCCGGCCGGGCCCGCGTACTCACCTTCCTCTAAACTTTCCCGGGATTTATCTCTGAAAGTTTCGGACCGAGGCGGGGGCCGCCGCTCCGCCTGGGAGCGAGCCGGGGGTTGGCGTGGGGCAGTCGGGGAAGGGGGTGGTTGGGGTGGGGAGGATATTTTTTGGGGGGTGGGGGGGAGAAGGGAGAAGAGGAGGAATGAAAGGCGAAAAAGAAGGGAGAGGTGCGGGGAGAAGGTGGAAGGGGAAACAAACAGAACAAAACAGAAGGCATCGTTACAAGTTGGTGCCGCGGAGAAAGTTGGGCGCCGGCGGGAGCGGGACCCGGCGCGGCGCCCCCGGCCCCGGCCCCGGCGCGGCCCCGGGCACAGCGCGGCCCCCGCCCGCCCGCCCGCCGCCCCGAAACGGCCCCGCGGGGGGCTTCCCCCGTACCTCCGAGTCTGAGGAGCTGTTTTGATTCGTTTCTGATTCATTGACAAGAGACGACTTGACATCAGCTAAATCCCTCTCCGCCGAGGAGTTCTCGGAGATCTTCTCCTCCTGCTCCCCTTCGTCTTTGAAAGAGATCAGTTCATCGTTGGCGCCCAGGTCGTCCCCTCCACCGCCGTTCAGCTGCGGCATTTTCCTCCTGCTTCACCCCACCAGCAGCAATTTTGCAAAAAGGGGAAGGGGAAAAACAAAAGAAAAAAAAAAAAAAAAGGAGGGGAATGGGGGGGGAAAAGAAAAAGAAGAGGGGGGGGGGAAAGTTTGCACCAAAAAAAGAAGAGTCCAAGGTGAAAGTTTCTTTTTTTTCCCCTTCTCTTTCCTCCTGGGGAGGGGAAAAGAGGGAGGAGGAGGGGAGGGAAATGTCTCTTCTTTGCTCCTTTGCACCAGTGACTTTAGGCTTCTTCCTTTCCTTCTTCGGGATTTTCTCTTTCTTTCTTCCCGGGAGCTGCTCGGCGTGCACTGCGCGCACACGCACACCCGCGCACGCACTCGCGGAAAAATTAATAATAATAAAAAATATATAAACCGTGGGGAGGGGGGAAGCAGCGGGGGGGAGGGGGGTTAAAAAAAAAATAATGCAACAAACCAAGCCCAGAAGTCAGCTGTGACGGGGGGGCAGTCGCCGCGGATATGGGGAGCCTGTGCCGCTCGGGTTTGAGTGAGTTGAAGTTGGACTGAGAGCTTTTCAGTTCAAAGGCGGCGCTGATTGACAGATAGAAAAAGGGGGATCGAAATCCGGAGGAACGGAGAAGTCTGGGATCCGGGATTATTGACAGGGAGCGAGAAACACACCAGGCACTTAATGAGATGCAGGAGAGGGCGGGGGCTCCCCGGTGACGTCTGCATAAATAAACAGGTCTGGGGCGCGGGAGGGGGAGGAGGAGGAGGGTGGGGGAAGTAGGAAACTAACAATGATCCTTTTTGGCATGGGAGCGGGAGCGCCAGGGGAGGGCAGCGGGGGCGGGGGCGCCGCTGGGGGGGCCGGCACGCAAAAGGAGGGGGGAGAGGCTGGCCCAAAAAAAAAAAAAAAATTTAAAAATTGTGCGCCGTAGCTCAGAGCTGCGGGACGGGGGGAGCGAGGGGAAAAACACTCGAACGGGTGTCCCTGACTCCGCGCTCCGGGAGCGCCAACTTTTACATTCTGGACATTAATAAACATATCATCCCCCCGCAGCCCGGGTTCTCCTGAAGGATGTTTGTGTGCCCTTATTATTTGGGTGCATGTGACGGCAGGGTAGTGCGGTGGGTGCTTTTTTTAAACCGTTAACATTTTTCATGCCACTCGTTGGAGGCAAGAAACTCCAATCATAATAAACACTAGAATATAGTAAAAGCCTTTTTTTTTTTTTTTGGGCAGCACTTGGTCCTTGCATTTATTATGGTTATAACACGCAGGATGAAAATGTGTGAGATCACTCACTGAAGATCAGATATTTCCAAATTATCTTATAGTAAGGCATAATGTTTTCTGGTCCTTGATGTAAAAAAAAAAAAAAAAAAAAAAAAAAAAAAAGAGAGAGAGAGGAGGAAAAGGAATGTGACTGCTAAGAAGTTAATTAGCATGGCAGGACGGAGAATCAAGGACTCCCAGACTTCAGAAGTGAAAAGTTGTGGTGGCGTAAACATCACGCTGCTGGGGGGCAATCAAAGAGAAGGGGGGGTCCGCGGTCCGGCCGCGGGGTCCCCGCGGGGCGCGGAGCCCGGCCCGGGGCTGCTCGGTCCGGCCGGGGCTGCTCGGTCCGGCCGGGGCTCTGCCCGTACGGCAACAAAATGGGGAGCAGAGTCATGCGGATGCGAGAAATGGCATCTGTTCCCCGAATCTAATGTGGTGAGGGGAAGGGGAAAACAAATTGATCTTCCAGCAGTGACAAATTGTAACAATGGACGAGTCAATTGGAAACTTTAACATGGGCAAGGAACAAAAGGAGGGGAGTGGGGAGGGGGGCGGGGGGAGACAGTCATTTCAATGGGAATTAGTAAATTGCCTAATGGAAATGGTGTTTGAAAGCAAGGGACAGGCTGTACTAAATAATCCAAACATTCCTCCAGAAATCTAACCTGCTGCTCATGCTAAGGGTCATTCAGCACATAGGGTTTCCAAAACAAAGCCAATTTGTCATGCAATATTTAGAGAGTTTGGGGGTTTCAGCTAAACTGTCTTCTATAAAAGAATAATAAAAATAATAATACAGAGATCGACAAGGCTAACACGAATTCTCAGGCATTAAAAAGTTCACATAGAAATTTGCATACTAAAGGGAAAGATGCAGACAAAATAGAAATAAAAAAATCACTGCAACTTACAACTTTAATATTAATCAGTAAAGCAGAAGTAGAGTGAAAGGAAGCATGAAAAGAAGTAAAACAAATGTGTACATTTAATCAGACAGGATTGCATAGGACACAAAGAACAGGGCTAATTAGTCTCAGCAGGTAGGGACTAACCTTCAGACTTCATAAATAAATAAGTCTGTGAACAATGTCTAAGTGGGAATATGGAGACAGAAAAGGGATTATTTTAAGACACCAAGTAAAAAACATGACTAATGAAATACTTCACTGTTAACTCAATGTACAAATGCATTGAACAGTTTCTTTTTCCACTGGTCTTTTGACTAACTTGCTTTTTACTTTCAGAAATTGTACTAAATAACTGTCTGTGGGCATGCACACTCCCATTTACCCCTGATTATGTACTTACTGTCTCTGCAAACTAGTGCCTTGCAGAGTGACACCTCAACAAATATTCTCCATTTTTGTTTGCTTTTTGATTTCAAATGTCTTTATATCCCAAAACAATATGAGATTAGAAATACAAATGTGACAGACTCCTATTTATTTTGCAGGGCCATGTGCTATAATTTGATCCAAATGAACAAAAATAGTTGCACAGTTTTGTTTTGTTTTCCCAAGATCTTTTTACAATCTGCCATGGATTTTTTCTTTAAACAAGCATGCTTTTGCTTCAGTCCCAACATAGTTGCTAACTATTTAGTAAGCCCCATCAAAAGTTAGTGTGCAGGACAGAGCCAGTTGTTGCCCAAAGCTGGTTGCAGAAGAAGGGCCTGATTCTGTAGAGGCTCGCACATGAGTCACATCACTGACAGGTGACTCGTGGAGGTGATGCCACACCCGGACTACTCGTGCAAGCAGTGTTACTCACACGAGTAAATGCTGCCAGAAGGGAGCTCTGTGCTGTTTGCCCCGGTGCCAGTGGTGGTCCTGGGTGTGGAAGATGGCTCTGGAAGGGCGAGGGACTGTGCCCCAGCTGTGGAAGGTGTTTCCTGGGCACATTTTTGCAGCTGGGGTTTTGCCCCCATGGTGGATTCAGAGGAGTCCTGTGAAGGGGCAGGAAACTGCTCTCAAGTTTTCATCAAGTTCTTCCTTTTGCAAACTTCCAGGGGTTTGTTTTCAAACTGCAGTCTAGAGCGAGTTTAGTTGTGAAGTCCAAGGATTGTAGATGGTTACTGAGCCAACTCGGTTTAACGAAGGTAGTACAAGTCACTCTGGATAGCTTGTGCGTCTGATTTGTATCATTTCTCCTTTTGTAACAATTTGTTTCACAGTCAGGGAAGTGAGAGCTCTCCAGGGGTCAATGGCAGCTGTTGAGTAGTAGAGTCTCAGATGATACCTTGGATTTTAAAAAAAAGTACAGTGTTTAACAGTGAAAGAAACACAATATTAAAAAAATAGAATAAAAAACCAATTCAAGCTAGTCCATGTCATGAAACATGATTTATTGTTTGAATACCTGATTTTAAGTGACAGCTGTAGAGACAAAGCCAGGTGCTCCACATTAGGACAGAGATGTTGTCTTTCTTGCCAAAGCTGACCTCTAGCACAGATGAAGAAGTGGAAGTGCCTTTCTCCAAGCTTTTGTAGCCCTCACCACTCGGTGCAATTGTACCACATGTGAGCTGTGGGGTTTGGTGACCGACGCTGGTGTCACCATTTTACACTTTGGCCCAACAGTTTGGTTCCAAGACTCCTGCAGTAGAACAGCAGCAGTGAAAAACCATGTGAGCTTCACCTCACAGCTCACAGTGCAAAGAACTGAAGAGGGAAGAGGTTGACATGGGGCAGCCAAGGAAATTTACTGTTTTATGAAGAATGTTTTGGAGTCTTAAAGGTCTCACCAAAGGCCCAAGCCTTTTTTGGAGAAATATGGTCTGCTAAATGCCAGCTGGATCTCCTGGCTAATGTTTAAATATTTGGTGTGAATCTGTTTTCATGGTCTTCTCCAAGAGGTCCCAATGTAGGTTGCAATGTGTAAAATTCAAATTATTTATTTTGGAAAGATAAAAGCACTTTGGTTGACCAGGCTGGGATTTGAGTCCACAGCTCAAAGGAATCTGCATGTTTACAAATAATCTTGGATCGTTAAATCTGCTCTGAATGTCAAAAAAAAAAAAAAAATCAATATTGAAAAGGTTCGGATAACTGGAAGCAAACACATCTGCCTAGTGTCTTACCAGTACTGGCTCTTCCAGAGTTAGCAAAGAGGGGAATTTTTTTCTAGGGCAGACAAGATGACAGCATGAAAACACAGAAACCATGGCTCCTGTCTGCAGTCATTTGCATTGACTGAAACAAGCACACGTGAAAATTCAAGAAACCTATTAAACAGGAAAATATCAACAAACAGCATCAGATCATGGTGCTACTGCCAGATTTCTTTGTGGCTTTAGATGTCACACATACTGACCAGGTCACTGTGTGCTACTAGATAAAGGAGGACTTCCTATCTTCATTTGATGGAGAAACATTGGAAAATTAGTTACAAAAAACTGCATGCATTGTTTTTCAAGCTCATAACACAGCCTAATGGCTCTCAATCCATGCTTTGCTTCCTAAGTCATGCCTATTGCTCAGTAGGAACATCCCTCCCTTTTAGCACCTAAACCACAGCTGTACCACTTGCTTTTGTTAGAGATAATTCTGTCAAATAATAAAATCGTTAATGGGTAGAAATATGCATTCATGCAGGGATTATTCACACTTTATCATGAGGTGATATCAAGCACTATAGGAGTGAATGACAAGAAATAGGCTTCTGAAACACGGAGCCCTCCATAAATATACCATTTTTATTGACAACCCATCTTTTAACCCTAATAGTAATGGAAGAAATCCAATAAATGAAACATTTACTGCATAACTTGCCTTATTTTCGGGTGGTGTCTGATTCCTTTCTAGCTGTCTCTAGAAGATGTTTTTAGCCTAATTTGCTCCCTAGAAATTTCACTCGCTAGAGTTATGCATCTATGACGTTTTATTGCCTGAAGCCAAGTCTGAATAAGAACTTTCTTAAGATATACTTATCCTAATGTCAGTCTACAAGAACTGGGCTGCTTTAGTTTGATTTATTTGTGCAGCAGAGATATGGTGCACCTATATAGCTGGCCATGGCCTCAGATTGTATCTAATACCCCAAACACAAACAAGTGAAACCAGCAAGTTTAGTGTGGTAAGTTACAAGTAGACACTTTTAAACTAATCACCTTAGATTTTTATTTATATGTCTGTTTTCCAAAACAACCAAAGCAGAAGACTGCTGTAAACCACTCTAATTTCACAGGAAGCGTGAGTGTAGGTGTCTGTAATGTCTGTAAATGGTCACAGGCACACACCAAGCACTAGCCAGATGCAGTGTGCTTCGACTGTCTAAGGAATACAGGTTGGCATTGAAGGACCAGGAGCACAGAGGTCACTGGCTGAGCTTGCTGACCACTGCCTGGCTGGTTCCCTGGGCCCTTTCTTCTGCCTGCTGCCTCTAGCACACACTTGTGCAGTCAGTCAGTGCTTTGGAGCAAGAGCCTTCTTTTTCTTGGTGGTTTGCCTCACCAGAATTTTTGCATGTTATGGTGATGCAGACAATGCAGTGATAATAATTTGGCTTGCACTAATGCAGTGTCAGTGAGGGTGGTCTTGTAGGTGAACCATGGCTGAGAGCAGATGGTGGTAGGCAAGGAACCCAGCAAGCTGAAAGCCCCAAGCATGCCCTGGGCCAGAAAGGACTGCCCTTTCAACTGACACGCAGTAATTAGCTGCGTGTGCATTTGTAGTCTGTTGCAATATGAGGTAAAAGGGATTAGTTTTGCAATGGTCTAGGAACATGAACATGCGCCAGCTGCATTCCAGCTGTAGGGATTCTGGCTGATGGATGGCAATAGTCAGCACAGGGGTAGTAACTTCTTAAAACAATCAAGTTTAACAGCATAAGATTATTTGATCATACCAAGCAATCACAAAACCACTCATGTTGGAAGGGACGTGAAGACACCTTCAGTCCAGCTTCCCGCTCAAAACGTGTTTTAGCTCTGAATCCAGACCCGTTTTTTGAGGGATTTATCCAGTCAGGTTTCAAAAGCCTTCAAGGACAGAAATGAGACAACTCTGAGTTAGGACTTTGCGTTTATTCTCTCTGAATTTCATAATGTTCCTGTTGGCTCATTTCTCCAGCCTCTCCAGTCCCAGTGGACAGCAGCTCTGCCCTACAGCATATTAATTGGACTGTCCAATTCAATGTCTGATGTCCTCTGCAAATGCTATGAGACCTCCTCCAGGTAATTGATGCAAATGCCAAAGAGGACAGGCCCTGGGATAGGCCCCTTTACTACTGTACCTACCATTGATAACCAGGGCTTCAGGCCATAATTCTTTGAGTTTGGTCATGCAAAGAGTCTTGTGTGCATCCAGTTGTCTGCCTATTCAGACTGTAATGTCCTAACGTGGGTGCCGAAGTTTCCTCTCCTGAAGCCTCAGGTTTGTGCTCTGCTGCTTGTCTTCTTCACTCCTGTCACATTTGTGGCTCCTTGTAGTCACTACAGCCACAGCTGCTGTTGTTTGCACATCCCTGTCCAATTCTTTCTTGCTTGTGAGTAGCAGATCCAGGAGACCATCACCCACCTTTTGGCCATCCACCATCTGTGTTACAAAGTTTTCCTCAACAAACTCCAGAGGCTTTCCAACCCTATTCTGTCCTACTGTTTTGGTCTTTCAGCTGAAGTCAGACATAGAATTTTCCCAGTAGCCCTGTGGACTGTTATCTGGAGACTTCTAATTGTGTAAAGACATGATTGACTTTGTCACCTTAATCAGATGATCTGTAACAAACCCATCAGTGTTACCCTTACTGGCTGCCCTCAAGCTCCCAATCAGCCCCTCTCTGTCTCCTGTTTTTGTACATTTGTCTCCTGTTCTGTATTTGTGCTGCTCCTTCACATAGATTCTCATGTATTTGTTCTCCTCAGAGCACAGGCAAGTCAGTGCATTCCCTCGTGCCTTGGTTTTTTCTCCAGATCAGTCCACTCAGATTTCATGTTCAGTGTACCAGTCTCTGGCACTGTGTTTTTCTGTCCCAGGTCCCTCAGATCTTCAGAGCAGCCTATGGCCACTGTCCTAAATGCGGTCAGTAAGGGTGACCAAGAGGAGGTCATTTTGGGCTAAGACAGGAAGTTTTAATTTAGGCTAGGAAGTGAATGAGTACTGCATTTCCTGCAAGGCCAGAGTTAAACACGCAGCCCAAAGCCCAGGAAGGTCTGCAGGCTGGAATCACACGTCCACATGAGGTGCAGTCCTCTCAGGAGTCACCAAAGGCAGATTTCATTTTACAGAAAACTACAGGAATGAAGGAGTTTTCCTCCCCAGAAGCAGTTGTTACCAGTATTTTGCACAGAGCCACCTCTATGCCACTGCACGTGCAAGCAAGCTCCTGACACATGAAGCTTACAATCATATTAATTAATAGTTGATCTATTAATTCATAAACAAAGTAAAAGGGTTCTCAGGAAAATCCTTCTTAATTTCCTTGAGAGTATTCCAATAGCTTGACCAGGCCATTTATAATAGAGGTATTTACTGTATTTTACTATTTCCTAACAAATAATTTTCTGATTAATAATTCTGCTTTAAAACTTGCTTTGGTCTTTTCCTTTTCTTCCTCCAGCTCCTGAAGCATATGTCTTCCTTTTTTTCTTCCTCATTTGACAAAGGCCTCCCAGCTACATCAAGCAGTTTCAAGTCAGCCAAGGAGATAGACAGAGCTCTGCTGAAGGAGCAGAGCAGTCTCTCTTTGTAAAATATGCTGCCATTTATCAGCAGACAGAGGTTTTTCTTGCAACAAGGAATCTGAGCTAGTGCATACCAAAAGAGTGGCACTGGAGACTTTGTGGTTGGCTGTTGTTTCAGGCACATTCAGCGTTTACATAGCCTGAGGGCATAAATGAGCAGGCAGGAGGGAATGGACAGACCTTGCTACAGCACAATTAGGTGACAATGAGCTATCCAAAACAATCAGGATAGCAGCAACATCAAGTGCTTTCCCTGTGTCTCAGGAGTCCTTCCAAGACTTATTGCATCAGAGGCTCTGTCTATTGCTGGTGCCTCTAGATGGTGTCTCTGGAGAGATGCAGTTGTCAGGCGCTCTGGAACAGGATCCTTTCTGGGAAACTTCTTGCAGCCTGAAATATTGCAATTAGCTCCAGTGGAGCTGGTTTCTGAGCTCCCTGTCCTTACTTAATGCAGGACCCCTAGGAACAGAGGAAATGGACCTGCAGGCATTACAGGAGGCATATGTAAGGGGAGTAATTTACAGGAGTAATTCCAAACATCCTCCATCTACTAGACTAGGAAAAGAAGAGAAAGGTCTCAGAACCTTTCTGCTCTGGTTCTTCAAGTCAGTCTTTCTTGACTTACTTTCTTGCCTCTGAAAAAGGGAAGCCAGGGAACTGCTCTCCTGCCCTTCCACCTCGGCTCTCTGGATCCATTAGCTCCCTCCAAGGACCCTAATCCCACAGAGCTCTGTTTTACAGGGGAGAGATCAAAAAGAAGGTTGCAATTCCAAACCAAAAGACATAGAAGATTGTGATCAGCCTCTGTCCCACGGAAAATGCACCGTGTTTGGATTTCAAGGCATTTGGTAGATGCAAAATTCCACTGGAGACTGTTCTGTTTAGTTAGGGAGACACAAAGGGCAAGAGTGGGTCCTGCATTCACAAGAAGAATCCCAGTGTGTTTTGTCTGCTCTTTTACCTGAAGCTCAAATCTATCATTTACACCTGCTCTATTCACTTTTTTTCAACAACTCACAGGTTGTACAAGAACCACTGTAATTCTTCAGGCAGCAGCACCCTTAGGACATCTCCTACATCCGTGGGAAGACATAATCTGGCATTCAAGGCATTGTGGTAGAATTGGCATCACCACAGTTTGCCTGAGGCACCATCTTCTTTCTGTGCCTTGCCAGCCTGCTTAGCTTAGCCTCCTTCTCAAAGGCAGGGAGCTAAGGCAGTGCTTTTCCAAAGAGGAATGCAGAAGAAAGCAGAGATTACATAGATAGAATAACATTGGCCTCTAGATTTCTTTGCTGGCCCAGACTGGAGAAATCTATGTTCAAAAGACCTGGGAAAACTGTGCCCATGGTTATGAAAATACATGTGTCCTCAGGCTTGCTCTCTTTGTCCCTCTGACCTAAAGCAATCTTTGTCCAGACAGAAGTGGAGAACATAGCTAAAATAGCACATGCAGTCCATTTTGCATACTTTTCTGTGGCACTAGAACTAAATGATTTATAACTGAAACATTGACTGTTGCAGTACAGGACAATTACAGGAAAGTTGGCAAGGCAGCAATTTACCATCTTGTAGGAATATGAAATCCCTTTCTTCCTACTGATTTCAAACCTGTCAAGTGGCAAACTACCTTCACTCTCTTTGGGAGGATAATCAAAAGGTTGCAGAATCAGACCTTAAGTTGTTCTTTTCTGGACAAATAAGAACTGTTGTCAACGATCACCTATGGCCACCTCAGGACATGCAGGGAGCTTCTGCTGTGCCTTGGGTACTTGATATGCCCAGAAATCCTGTTCCACCAATTAGGTAATTTGTGCATGAATCTTTTACCAAAATCCATGAGATTCTTCCTGTGCACAAATCTAGTTGTTTATGTTAGAAAATGGGTATTATATTCTCTTTTGGCAATGACTGTCTATTTTTACTGAGTGCATTTGCAATGTTTAGCAGAAAATAGCAATGTTAGTTTTGATTTACCATAACAAAATTTTCAAGAATATGTTTAGGGTTTTTTCTTCAAGCAGATGTTATTTGAATCTAAGCACGACTTTAATACAAATAAATAAAAGTAGGATTTTTAGGAGATTATTATGATCTTCAGCTCTGAGGTCCTGTATTACAGAGGTCATTGAATTTCAACAAGTGGTTCCTGCCATGAGTCTGTCATTTCTAGCTGAGCTACAATATTTCATTTAGAAAGACATCTGACCTGGTTTTAAATATTTCAAGTCAGAACTCCCCTTCCACTGTAGGCAAATTTTGTTCCAGCGATTGTTCATTACCCTCTCTGGGGAAAATAGAAAAAAAAAGGAAAAAAGAGCACTGCAATTCTATTTCAAACTCATTTTCCTCTTGTTCCAGCCATATAATACTATAAAAGAGTATCATCTTGTATTGCCTTTTCCTCACCAGTAGCTTTCATTCCTTTTCCTGCTGTTCTGTGGTCCATGACTGAACTTCTCTTGCCTTCACATTTTCCTCCCTGGCAGCAGAGGGACACTACAGGCAGAGGGCTTTGCTTGTGTTTTGCATATTGCAGGATAAGGCAGTGAAAACAAATTTGAAGATTATCTGAAACAGTAACATATCAGACAATATTTTGTCTTTCCTGATCTCAAGCTGGTCATCTGAGTGGCCTGCAAAGTTAATATAGAGGCCCAAACAGCAGCTTATCCCAGCTAGACTAAAACATCCCCACTCTGCAATGCCTCACCTTGCTATGGTACCTGACTTAATCCATTGACTGCAGCCAATGCCTGCAGGACTGGCAGAGACTACACACATAAGGTTTATATCCCTACAAGCTGGACTTCACTTCTAATGAAGATACTTTCTAGAAGGAAAATGCTACTAGCTGCCAACAGAAAATGTCTTTGTATACCCTAAATTTATTGTCTGGAGTATAAAGCCACTGTACAGTACACTCCTATTTGCATTCCATAGTTGAAATCTTGACCATAAGGACTCTAATGGATAGACATTTCAATTTTTTAATAAAGAAAGCACAGAGACTCTGAGAGACAGACATTTAGGAACTCTGGTTTTAAGAGAAATGCCAAGATCGTGACATTGGGGATGCAGTCTCTTGAACTGGCACCAACATTAATTCAATAGAATACGTGATATTCTAGCATAGCTTTGACCAGAACTCATAAAAGTTTCTGTAAAATCCTTCTGGATTTGCTTCTCTTAACAACATAGAGCGCCCTTGTTTTGTTTTACTTTCTAAAAGATTTATTATGCTTGTTTTTCATCAGAGAGATATATGAAGTTTAACTTTCCCTAGTTTTGTTGGCTGACAATCTCACCTCTTTTATCTTGGCTTCCTGGAGAAAAGCAGCTCACCTCATCATGCTGTAGCATTTGTAACCATAGATTAACTTCAGCTGAATGTGACAGGAGATGGAGACATCAACAATATTTATGTCCTCCAATTTAATGACTGTTAGAGAGGTCCAGCTTAGCAGCCATGGGAGGAAAGGTCCATAGGGAAAGGGCAGTGTGGGTGGCAGAGAGCAGTGAATCCATGGGGAAAGGTGCATGGAGAACAGACTGCCCAAGTCCCACTGCTCACCCCGCTGCTCATTCAGTGCTATTAATGCTGTGGTCACACAGAGCTTACTCTGTGAACCCCTTCTCCCACCTACAAATATCAAGTCCTTTTCCTTTTCCAGCTAAGATCACATTATATGCCTTGCAGTTACAGTCACTGGAGGGATTATTAGGGGAAAATGCACATATTGTTGACTGCCTTTAGATTTTCTCATAATTTTTTCTTAACTCCATTTTATTACAAAAAAAAAAAAAAAGGAAATAAACATGTTCAGACCCACCATCCTCCCACAGATGTACCAATGGAGAGTTTGGGGATTTCTGTGCAGGAGTTCATCTTGGAGTTTGTAGGATTTGTAAGATTTTTGTTTTTCTTTTTTTTTTTTTTTTTTTTTTTTTAAAAAGCTTAAATAGAATCTCCCAATTTACTCCAAACTGGCAGTGTAGACAGGGAAGTGATACTTCAGCTGTTGTAACACACACTTCAGCAGGACCAGCTCGTACATCATAAAGCACCACTTGCCTTATCTGTGCTGGAACAAGTCGCTCTAAATGCATGAACTATTCTAACAAAAATAGTGCAGACTTATCTCAGAATGCGCAGGGGGAAGTCTCACACGTCCTGATGGAAGGGCACAAGGGCTGAAACTTTGACAATGATTTAATCTCAGCTGCATATTTCACAAGGTTATAGTTAAGAGCAAATAAGCAAAACCAGAGGATTTTAACAGTTCCATGAAAAGTGGCTTCCCAATTTGTTCAACTTCTGATCTTCACTTAATGGGTAGTCCTGCTTTTTTTTTTTTTTTAAACTCCAGTGGCAATGTAGTCTGCTGTGAAAGATAAGACCTATACTAGCAATGCAAACAAGCAACGAAGAAATAGCTTTGACTACAATTTCTAAGTCTTCTTCATATATTACAAACAAGCACCATACCAAAACCAAACCAAAACAAAACAAAAAAAAAAAAAAAAGAAAACTAAGGGGGAAAAAAAAAGAAGAAAAAGCCCACAACATCTAGGATGCAGTGATTTTTATATCATCCAAAGAACAGGGGGAAAAGCTTGATTACACTTTAAAAAGCCTTGGTAGTATTGAAAATACAGCAAAATCTTACTTGTGAAGTAACAAGGCTCAGTGGCTTCCTTTGCAAGAAGCCTTCAAATTTCCAGATCTCTGTGCCACTGTTCCCACTGACAGATCTACCACTGCCCAAAAAGAATGAAGGTTAACAGTGAAGCTGGAAATCCAGTTGCCCAGGTGGAGTTTCCATCTATGGGGCTGCTCTTGGGCAGACAATGATCCTCTCTGTCCCTTTTCTAGCACCTTCGCAAACTGGAGGTATTGCTGGTCAAATGGGTGAGGAGTTTGCACTTTAATTAACTTGTAAGGTCTTAGAAAATGTTTTCAGTCTGTGACCTACAGACTCCTGCTACCTTTACTAATAAAAGGTTAAGGAGAATGGGTTTGCAGATGCTATGGAGTAATCTCTGCATATGGAAATGCTAAAGGGGGCTATACTTTTCACTGGAAATTTGTAGGGGTCCAAAAATCAAAAAAGACTGGAAAAAAAAAGTGGCTCAGATCTCATCTGTTCAGATGAAAGAAACTGCTGAAGACTGAAATGTAGATATGTATTAATATATCTTGATATTGTAACTAAAGAGCATTATACAGCAGCACAATGTTATGAAATAGTTCCATCTATTGAGTCTCACAGGGTTCTAGCAATAAAAACATAAGAAATGAAGCTAGACTGGGCTGTTTACTTTTAGCTTCTGGTTTCTAAAAAATGTTTTATTTACAATAGGTGGTTGTTAATGTTTTTAGCAATGATATCCTTGGAATTATTAATCAGAGTTAGATAACAGCTCCACACACAGGTTTGGCTTAAGAGTAAGGTATCGGTGTATGGTAAAGGAAGCCCTGAAGTCATGCAGGGCATCTTAATATGATACATGTACTAGAAAATATTGCATAGATGCAATGTGGACCCCAAGTGTAAAACTCACACATATTCTCTCCTCCTCCCTCCCTTTCTTTTTCTCTCTTTCACTTGTAGTCTCTCTCTACATTTGCTAAAACTGAAAACAAATCTGTTTGTCACTAGACTATATGAAAGCCAAAACCCTCCACATTTAAAATTGTGAGATCTAGCACAAGAGAGGGAGTACATTTTGGGGGAGGGAGATAGGATTTTTTTTTCATATCAGCAAAAAATATTGGAGGTAGATATCTGTGCAGTTGCTGAGCTTTTGTGTTCTGGGGCTAGGAGACTTGAATATTATTAAGGGATCAGTCACAAAGTGCATCAATCTGGCATGTACTAGAGCCAGATATCTATTTGCCAAAAACTGGGAAAAAAAATCTCAGCAGGCTCACAGTTGAAGAATGGCGGACATTGCTTTGATTCAAGAAAGCCCTGGCACAGATATCTTCCTGGATATGGATAACATAATGGACTTTGGGGAGCATATTAAGTCACCCCCCCCGTGACTTGCTAGCAGCTCTGGATGTGAATTATACAACTCTGGATTGATATGTTAAGGACTTAACAATTTCTGTCTGCAGCATTTCCAACCTCTGAGTGAAGTATTGGGTTCTATTTTTTCCTTTTGGTTTGATGGCAAATTGTGCCATGCTAGGTAATACTTTTTTAAAAGCCTGCAAATAAAAAAAGTGTAAATTAAGTGGGGTGGGGAAAGTGACTGCGAATGTGTGTGTGATGCACTGCATTTAATATTTCTCTAGAACAAAGTCACATTTGAAGGCTGGCTTCTTTATTTATACTGTTTGTTTATGAGATCCACAAATGCTTGTTTTCAGCATGAAATAAGTTTTGCAGTGGCTTCAAATGAAAATATGTATTCACTAAAACCAGAAAATCAGCTGGGAGCTCACCACTGCACTGAGGCCCATTCAGACTCACAGCAACCCAGCACCCAAGGGCTCATTAGAGATTCACCAGGAGCAAACTGCTTGATTGGCTCTGCTCTGGCTGTGTCTGGGGTGGTTTTCCTGGAATTCAACTGAAAAGTACAGGTGTATGCAACAAATACGTTGGATTTTTGATACCTGACATCATTTGGGGATTGATACTGACTGACAGGTGTTGGCAGTTAGGGCAGGTGGAGACTTCTGAGAGGTTTCCTGCCCCTATTTGGTTTTAGGATCAGAATTTTTCTTGATGACAGGACTTGGATTTGATTACTTGAGTTTGATCACATGTGTTCATACACATTACATTAAAGCTTTATTTCCTTATAAAACCAAAGTGGTTTTGTTCCTCCTAAGTGTGATATGCACAAGGCAATGGAAGGCCACATCACTTTCTAGAGTATAATTTGTGTGAAAAATTCAACAACAGATACACAAAATATGAATAAAAAATGAATGTGGGCTCCCCAATCTGTGTATAATGGAGACAAATTCTTTGTATTGCTCTGTGGATACTTTGCCTTCTTTCCCTGATTTCATGGACCATTATTTTTTATTTCATTCCACACAGAGCACCTCTTAGGCATAATTGCATAACATATGAAAAATACACTATTTGCTTATGTGAGAAAGTAGCATTAGTAAAATAATGACATATATTTTACACCTAAACACTTTGTCCTCTTTTCTTCTAACAAAAAAACCTGGCTGCCTGTAGGAGCACTGGTAAGTGACAGCTTGGAGTTGGAATGACATGACTGGACATCTCCCAAAGAGAACATCTATTCATGCCCCTCAGACCACTGGGTTTCAGAAGCTGTGATTTTATAGCAATAGCAAAAAAAGGTCACTTTGCAGATGACTTTTTAAAAGAGATGACCAAGATCCTGCATATGTGAGGATATTGAAGTTATGAGAGGAATTTATGCTGGAAAAAAAGATGGATTGAAGAATGGCAGTGAAAGAAGTAGGACTGGAATTATAGGTACAGAGAGCACAGGAGAAGAAATGTTGGCATTTTACATTTCAAGCTGTTTAACTGCTAGACAGGTGTGATTTACCTGGAATAATTTCCCAGAGTATCAGGGAGAAAAACAATATAGTGTGTAAGATGACAATTAAGAGACTTTTATGATTGCACAGGTATCATTAAAGGGCTCAGAGTTATATAATGAAGAATTGTAACTGTAACACACAACTTATGAGCACTGTGACTGTACTCACAAAAACACTGGACAAACAAGTTCCATTGCTCACCCCTGGCTGCTGTCATTGGCAGAAAAAATCACAGAATATTTATTTTTAAAGCAGTCTCCTCTTCCATCACTCCACTTGGTCTCTTGTAAAACACCTGGTCCATGGGGGTGTGCAATCATCAGGGGGGATAAAATGGTCTTTCAAGAGAATTCTTTAAGGTCTTCAGGTCTGATACTCATAATTTACATGAAGAAAGAAAAGAACTATAATGGATGCTTATAAATTCTGTCAGGAATGAGGAAATCTGTTAGCAGCTGAAAGTAACTACCCAGCATTTTAAAAAGCAGCAGTTTTCTGTCTTGTTCTGTCACGGGGTCATTGAAAGTCAGAATCTAAAAGATCTTATCCAAGTAGATTTTCGCCATCATCCTGGAGCTCATGGGCCAAGAGGGATGGTTAGTGAGTTGGATAATCCTGCCCTCCACACATTATGCAGCCAGGGAGAAGGGCAAGCATTCCAGTGGGAGAGACACTGCCAGGCAGTCTTTGTGGAGGTGGTTTTCTGGCAATAAGAATGAATTGGAGAATGAAGTGCAGCACCTGTGATAATGAGTCTTTTAAATCATTATGTCTAAACATTCTTCTCAGCTTTCTAAAAACATGTTTCAGTTTAAGCCAAACAACACCATTCAGCACAATATGTCTGAGGAAGAAAGCCACATATTGTTCTTGCATTTGTCTTTTTCTTTTCCTTTTTTTCCAGTTTTTAAAAAAATTATTTAAGAACACATTATGAAAGGCCCAATCATTACAGTAAAAGAATAAGTCCTGCAAACCTTCACACATGTGATTTTAATAGGTGTAGATATGTGAACAAGGATTAGTAACACTCAGCCCTTGCTTAGCATTAGTGTGTGGGCTCAAGTTATGTTCTTGCTGTGAATTGGCAATGAGACACAAAGCCTTTCGCCTCTGGGGCTGTGGTTCAAATGCAGCCTGGGTCATTGGTGGCTCTACACAAAATGAGGGGGCTGTTTCTATCCAATTTCACCCTCTCCCTGTTAAAAGACAGTAGAGAATTCAAGGTCAGAGTGATCTCAGAGTCTCTCATCTTATTATGAATTGTTATTTTTCACTTACTATGCTATACTACAGAGCCTGGAGGCTTCTGCCAAGCGTGGGGCATGTCACACTGGTACTGTGAGAACAGGTGCAGCTCCACTTATTTACAAACACACTCAGTGGAAGATGAGCATAAAGAAATGAAGCTTCATGTCCAAAGGACAGTGGCAATGCCCAGAGCAGAGCACACCTTTCCCCGAAACCTGACTGTTCTACTTCCTTCTCCACCTGCACCTGTGGGCAAAACAGTGGCAGGAAACAGTGTCCTTGGACTTTTGCTTCCCAGCAGGTAACTTGCATGGCTGTCAACCCAGCAGAGTTTATAGTATTTTTTTAGTAAGGTGGGGATAATATAAAACAAAGTGTGTGACAGATGAAATGCATTAGCCCCAACAATATTAATGGATGATAATGTATACGGTAGATCATTTTATCACACCATTTACATGTAAGTTTGTTTGGTGTATTATTTTTGACACAGTGGAAGATTCATAGATCAAGAGAATTGGTGTAACCCAATTTCATATGTTTTGTTGGATCTTGGAACAAAAGTGGATGCATTTTGAGTATACATTAAGCAAGTGCTGCATTAAGAACTTCCTTGCGACACCTGGCACCTACTTTTATGGCTTATTTTGTCAGATTGTTTCTTCTATTCAAAGATTAATTTTCCCACTTGCTGAATTTGTTAAATCTTTGAACATTTCAGCCAACGAAGAGGTTTTCAGATCTGAGTTTTCTCAGGATTAAACACTTCTGTAACAGAAAAAACGCTACTCAGTCAATACAGACAGACTTGTTTGAAACCTAGCATTTGTTAAACAAAAAAGGTTAAGCTGTTTATAAAGAAAAGCCTGGAATCAAACATGCCCTGGCTTTCAAACATGCCATCTGTAACTAAACAGGCATTGGCTCAAGCACTTATAAAAATGCTATTTTATGCTCATTTAAAATTTAAAACAAATGTTGGCTTATCATGTATATGGTTTAAAATCAAGGTATATGCTGTTCCCTAATGCAGGAGAAAGATGTGACACCCCTTCCTAAGGAGGAGACACATCTTTGCAACAGTTTTTTGGGGGTCAGTCCAATTGCTGTATCAGGTCAGTGCTGTGTAGGCCACTGAGGGGGAATCTCCACTCAAGTACATCCCCGTGCCTATTGCAGGGCTTCTCCCAACACTTGTGCATCCTCTCACCAGACCTGTCAGTTCACACCATTTTTATCAGTCACTCCCCTTGGCAATGATAACACAGAGAAAACTTCCCTGGGACTTTCTATGAGCTTAAATTAGAGATGAGGTGCTGGCAACCTCAAAGCATTCCAAAGCCTGGGTTGTACCCAGTGGCACAGCTGAAAACTGGCACAGCTGTAGGATGTACCAGGTGCCAGGTCCACAGTCCTACCTGTGAGGCACACAATCATCTGGTTTAAGCCCAAGTTTTCTACTGTGTGCCTGGCATCAACTCCTGCAAGCTCATTCTTCATCAGCCAGACTCAATGACATCCCAAACCTCAACTCAAACACTTGGAGGCATTTGATAATTTCTGCAAAGTCCTTTCCCAGCATATTGGGATTTTTGCCATTTTTAACCAGGAAACAGGATTCTAGTGAACTGCACCTGTCAGGGTTGTGTTTCTCTGAGACTTCAAGGCCAGTATGGAAAATCCCAAAGCCTCAAATACATATTTGGGTGGATTTTGCTGGTTCTGGGGGAGTGCTGCAGAGGGCTCTGGGGTGTGAGAAGGGAGGCTGACCAAGGCTGCTCGTGTGGCTGGTCCCTGGTCTGGCAGTAAAAAGACTGGCTGCCCTCCTGGCTTGGCTCTGCCTCAGGAGCACTAAAGAGCCTGCACACAATTAGGGACAAGCCTCCAAACTTCTTCAAGTTCACTCATTTAAAAAAGCAACTAAACTCTAAAAATAAAATAAAGCCCAGACAAATGAACAAAAAGACAAGACAAATGCTTAAAGAAAATGAAAAGAATAAAGGATTTTAAGCTATATCCTCATTACCTTTGTTTCTCCTCAAGGAAGTAATAATTTTTGATCATTAAGATCCCTCTTCCATAGTAAGGTGAAACATCAGATTATAAAGAACATTTTTTAATGAGAATTCAGGGACATTTCTGAGCTGGTTGAGAAGTATGAAAGTATTTAACCTCAGTTCAATGGACTGCCCTTTATTAACATTTTTCTTCTAGTGCCACTCACATAACTGCCCTTTCACAAACCCCGTCTCAACCATTTGGTACTTATAACTTGGTTTTAGCCAGAGGGTGCATTGCAGAATACAAATCAATCATTGACTTTATTTCTTGTGACTAAAGGATTTCATAGACAGTATCTTTATGGACAGAGCTACCACTAAGAAAACAGTGCTTAATGATTAAAATGTGTCCATTTTTTCTCTCTATTCAGCAGCAAAACTATCAGAAGTGTTTGGAAGCCTGTTCAGTGAGTGATGTGGCACTGACAGTGCAGCACACCTCAGCTCAGCTGAGCACATGCATATGTAAACAACTCTGCTATCAAACACTGTGCCTTGTCAAAGATTAAACGTGTCTTTAGGGAATGGGAACAGTGCCATGCTAACACCTTGGCTATACAGGCCAAGTGGCAGGACACTTGGCTTCCCATCAGTTTGTCATATGCCTCCCTTGGAAACATTCTTCTAAAAACATGAGAGCATCCCTGTCATGGGTTTCTGTCCACTGGCTGCTCTGGGTGAGCTGCCAGTGCTTCACACATTGCCAATGTTAGCAGTGCTTTTGTCAGGTGGACACTTGCCCACTAGGAAATGGATTGAAGCCACCCATGTACTTTAAATGTGCCATTGTCTTAGCTCCAAGTGCTAAAGAGAGTTAATGACATCAAGTCTGGTTTGGAGTCTTATAGGAGCTGTATCCCTGCTACCCACTGTTACCTCTGAGGGTTCTGTCCTACCTCTCAGTATATAATGTTTGTACTACACCTCCTAAATGCAAGAGGAATATATTTGTATTTGTACATTGCACAAAGGAAGCAGAGCCAAGCTAGAATAGAGGGTAGCAACACTGTGTTTTAACTTAGAAATTAAGGTCAAGTTGATGAAAAAAAACTGATGAGGTTTTGCTGTTCGTGTAAAACAGCCAAGTTTTATCCAGAGACTCACATTCAGTTAAGTGCATTTAGCTCTGTCTGCTATTGGTGGGTGTAGAATGAATACCAGCTGCACCTCTAATGTTTTGGAGAGCTGACACTTCCAGAATATTTTGCAAATTTTAGCTCAACAATTTTGACAGAGCACAAATTGTCAGGCACGGTGCTGAGAAATTCTGCAACCCAGTGGACATGCACTAAACTCTGTCCCCCAGCCATGGGGCACAGAAGAACTTTTTGAAATAAAAGGCTTTTCTTACAGGTCTCTTCCCTTGCCAGTCTCCTGATGCCAACATTCATTAACATCCCAGGGCAGACGCACTGTACCTGCTACATTTGGATGCACGGCCAGTGCTCACCCTGCTTGGGCACACCAGAAACACTCAACAGCAGCCAAGAAAAACAAGAAGAAAGAATGTCCATTAGGAGATACTTTGTAAGAGTTACAGATTCCCAGAGCAGCCCCAAGTTTTGAGGTGGAATCCTTGGGTTTCTATCTCTTCTTTTATTTTACAGACATCAGCTCAGACAGGTTTGCAACACCTGACAGGCAGAAGTCAGTAGATTCCTGACCTCCTTGATGTCAGTGGATTTTGCTGCAAGCATTCATGGAGCCAATATTTCATTCCATTTTAGTACTGGATTAACTGAGGTACGTAAGGCAACACACTTGTGAATAAAGGCAGTGCATTAGCCTCTGTTTTTCTCGGCATTTTGGTGACACATCTCATGGTCTCAAAGCATTATAGCAGGAATATGAGATTTAGGCCTTTCGGACACGAAGGAATGCTGTGGCAACAAATGCAGCAAAAAGCACAGCTTATGAGAAATGCAAAGCAGGTTAACAATAACTGTCTTTATCAGAAGAGAAGACATATCTGGAAGTAGGTGTGAATATCAGCTCTCAGAGCTGGAGGTAGTCTTGCAGTCTTGAATATGTACAATACTCAGCAAGAAGAAATTTTAGCATGACATTAAAAAACCTGCTTTTTTGTTGTTGTCGTCCATTTATTGTGTTGTTTTCAGTTACTAATCTGAACTGCATAATCATTTTTTTAGTAGTCACGTTGTTTGTTGGACAGTTCTGTCTAAACCTTAGGGTAGTGTACAATAAATTAAGACACACACACATACACATACACCTGCAAACTATTTAAAAATCACAAAGAAAATTTAAAGTAAATACATCAAGGAAGAAACTGGCCTCACATCCGCCATTCAATCTTCCACTGCTGTGTCTTAAATGAGAAAAAAAGAGAGCCACAAACTCTGGTTCTTGGAACCAGCAGAATAGTTAACTTTTTTTTTTTTTTCATTTAAGGAGTCTCTTGTTTTAGCAGTGAAAAGAAAGGATGGTTTGCTTTTGCCATTCATGTATGACACTATTTTACAGCTCACAGCTAGCTGCATGCAGACTTTAGTAGATGCACGAGGAGGTGTTCATTACCTGAATGCAAAAGTTTAAGCAATCACAACTTAGCAGAATCTCTTGGCCCAGGCCTCATTAGCCTGGGAGTTCCAATTCCCCTGGAAGCACCTTGTTGAAGCAGACAGCTTGCCTCTTCCAGCACATCAGCTCTTCCTTTGTACAAAGGATGTTACAGGAGAGTGATTAGATGGAGGAGGATTTTTCTGCTAAGCAAATAGCTGGCAGAGGGGGATGTTATAGTAGAATATAAAAATCATGAATGGCACATGGAAGGCAAATAAGAAATGGCTGTTTCTTTTGCTGCCCTTAGTTCTTGAATGAGGCAAGCAAGTGGTATGTTCACAAAAAAGAGCAACTGTTTTGTTGTACTCCTTCACAGAGTACAGACTGGAGCAAGTTGTGAAACTTCTTGCCACAGAGGTTTGTGTGCCAGAAGTTTGCACAGATGAAAAAAAGGAGACTAGATAAAGAAATGGAATTAAAAGCACTACAAAAATTAATGTACCAGTAAATCTTGATATGCCATTCTGTCTTGGGAAGTCCTGAGCTGCTGGAAGCTGAGTGAATAAACTTGGGACATATAAATGCCAGGATACATTTGCCCTGTTCTTATGCCCTTATCTGGGCACCTGGTATAGCAAGAACTCAGACCTTTGGCCTGACCGTGCCAGACTGGTCTCGTGTTTGCACCTCTGCCTGGTTTGTGCTTATCTGCAGCCTGCTGGTAAACTTCTGTACAGCCTCCCCCAAAATGTCTTTTAAGAGCTTAAAGTATCATGAACTTTTACCTAGCAATTTGTGCAGATTTCTTGAACTTTAGAAGAAGCTATAAGTAATGACATTTGCTGAGGAACACAGTAAGATACAGAGTCAAACAGGCCTAAGTCTTCTAAGTGTGTGTATGTGTGTGCATGCATGAGAAGGAGAAGGAGATGAAGAGAAAATATGTGCATGTGAAAGTAACTTTGTGTATAAACCAGTATTTTCCATGACATTTGCTGATGAATTGAATTCTGTTAATTTATAAACTACATTCAGAGCTGGTAGAATTTCTGTAGTGTTTCACAGGCCAGATCCTGTGAAAGGACTGGGAAAAATCTGTTCCAATTTACTGCACTGCTCTGCAGTGATTTTCTGACCAACTGGGTGTGAATTATTATATTTCGATCTGTATATAGAGCACTGAGCACTCTGGCCCCAGCCCAGACAAGCAGTTAAAGGAAATGTCCTGCTGAATTCACAAAGACTGTTTGCATTCTTAAAGTTAAGCATGTGCTTAAGGGCTTTGCTAGATCACAACCAAAGATCTCAGAAGAAGTTGGCAAGACTGATACCACAGAGAATAGAAGAAGAGGAAAACAACAAGAAAGATGTCAATAGATATATTGACATGAATTTGGAATGGTGCTTAGCATTTGAGCGCATTAAGGAAAAAGAGATCTAAAAAGCTCAAGAAAAGTATTTGAGAGAGTGTGTTGACTTCTAAAAAAACCACTTCTTTCTAACAGCCATACATCAATCACTGACTTTCAAAGGAGAGAAACATTGCAACGTGTGTTGCACCATTCTCATTGTATTATTTTGCTATGTGTAACACTGCAGCAATTTTCAGCATACAAATTCTTTATCTCGTTTTGGTTCTAAAGCACCCACAGATCACATCATTGCTGAGTGGGCATCTCTAGAGATTGTCCTTTTAGAGCAGGGGCAGCTATAGCAGGTTGCCTGAGGGTTGGCTGTTTCCAGGGAAGAGGATGCTGCAGTCTCTCTTGACATCTTGTTCCAGAGTCTGATCACCTTCACTAAGACCTTGGTATCTTCTTCCAGTGGTACAAAACTCCTGCCAGTATTCTCATAAATCTTCTTCCTATACACATGCTCTGCTCTACAAAAATAGGTAGGCCCCAAGATTTCAAAGGGATTAGCCATAGGATTGTAAAATAGACATGAGTGCTTTCAGCACTTTAGCTGGCAAGTCAAAGTGAGTTGGTCAAAGTTGTCGTAAAAATGGAAAAACCCCTCAAACTACATACTGCAGAACTCACAATTTCATGGCAGATATCACAATATGTGTGCACAATTTTTCCCTTGAAATTTAGAGGAGTATTATTTCTTAATCCTGGATCAGGTTTGAAAAATTTTCAGTTTTAGCTGTGGTAGTGGAGGGCTTTTAAGGATTCACTCACATTCTGCTCCCCCCCATCCCCCTCCCCTTTAAATTTAAGAGCATTTTCTCACTGATTCTGATTTCCATAACAGACATATTTTCACTCTTTCTTTTCAAAAGTTCAAAGCTCCAGTGCTGGTAAAGTGTATATGGATAAGATTGAACCCTTGGAAAACAGCAAAACACATGAAGGCAAAGGTGCATGATAAAGCGATTTATCTGTGCCTTTGCAGTTATTACACAGATAATATTTTGATATGTGTATTATGTTTAGTAACTCAGTATCTATGTGTGTAATAGACAATTTTTTAGTTAGAAATTTATCTTCCAAAACTGTACCAGGTTTTTCAATGAGTCAGCTGGTTACAGTGACTCCTGCAATTTGTGAAGTAAATGCATTTATGTATTATGGCATGAAATGTGCTTCATTCATTTCTGCACTGCTGTTTATTTATGATAATACTTCACAGGAGTTGAGTGAATATTCTATAAAACCTTTCAAGAGGTCAATGTAGCCTTAACTATAGTGTCTTCACTCTGCACTGACTAGTAAATCTTTGTTGAGGGACAAGGTGGCTGGGGTTTGTATGCTCACCATGACCTGCATGGATTAACGGAGAGCAAAGGTTCCAGTGAGTGTGTTTCTGCAAACATATATCTACAGGAACCTTCAGGCATCCTGAAAGCTCATCTGCTTCCCTCAAGGATTTGAAAAGATGGGGAGGAGGATTAAAAGAGTGGCTAACAGATAGAAAAATATTACAGTTATGTTAACTTCTAATTTTCTGGGCTTACTATTAAAAGAGAAATTGTTATTGTTTAGTTAGCATGAAGATGCTGTGGGGTATTTGCATCTTTCCCTAAAATAGGGCATTTGGAAAGTGGTTGAAAAAAAAATCATTATTTTGGTTCTGTATGGATTTAAAGACAGAAAACAATTGATCTGCCCTCAAGTCCACAGCTACCTAAGGAAGGGAAACAAAATATTGTCTGTATTGTACATAAGTGACTACAATATGATTTTAAAGTGAAATTACTAGCACCACTTGAAAACTTCTTTCTTTCTCTGCTGGTGCCAAATTTTCAAAACATTTCAAGCACACAAATTCTACTCCATCTTTTCAGAGCAGTCCAGAGGCTACCAGAGCTGGCATGCCCATCCATCTCAGCAGCCATGCTGCTTCCAGTGTTTTTCTGGGATCACACAGCAAGGTGGAGGTGCATGGACTTTCAGTGAATGGCTGATTTAGGGGGTTTTCCTGGCACCAGCTCTTCTTCCTTTGCACCACATCCCTTGAATCAGGCTCAGTGCTTTTTTGAAACAGCCCACCACAGGGTAGAAGACTCAACTGGCAAAAAATGTGAATAGTGTTCCAGTGGGTGAGTGAGCTGAACTGCCTGACTGAAGAGTGAGAAGGGAGGGGGAAGAAAGAAGAGAGAAGAGAGCCACTATGTTAGAGCCACTTTCTCTTGAAGTCTTATCCTAAGAAAAAACTCTAGGTAAGTATACCTGCAGGCAATGAAACTCAGGTCTGTTTTTCTCAAGTGCTCAATACTTCTGCTAACTCCCATGGCGACACCTTAACAGTCAGATTCTCAAAAGGACTTAGTCTTCAGTGAGCACCCAGGGTGCTGAGGCCTTTAAAATTTCTGCTCTCTTCCTTTGCTGCCTACTTGGGAAATGAGATTTTTGTAAAATTCTGGCTTTACTCAATAAGTAAAGCTTCTTAGTTAACTCCACTAGCTGGGGGAAAGACATGGATCTTTAATACGCTCTACTAGTATTTGCTAGAGCAGCCCAGGTTGATTATAAAGTGTGTCTGCATGAAGGAAGCTGGTGTCTGTATTTCCCTCCAAAGCCAATGCAGAGTGTAGGGCATGAAATGCTATGAGATGATGGGTCAGTCTCCAGGTCATGGCCAGGACACACAACCCTTCCCTGAAAATAATTTCGTCCTCTCTCTAGCCCCAGGCTGGGTAAAACTCCTTAAAAACATATTCTGAATTTTGGTGAAATTGTACTGTGCTTAAACCCAAGAAGATGTAAAGACACTCTCTTCAAGGACTCCAGGAAATGATGCAATCTACAAACCATTTACTACCTGTGTGTTTTACCCTTGGATTTTGCCAAGGTGCTTAACTCTGCTTTATAGACTTCCCATTAAACTTATCTCATTGTAAAACAGTGTTTCTTTAGGGAGGGGAAAACGTTTCAACCTTAAACGATTTAAATCAAAATCGCTGAGGATTTTTACACACCGGGAAGTGGCACCAGTTAGTTCTAAACAAACTGTTGATGTGAAAGCACCGGCACACCCCACTCTCACTGGGCAGCATTGGCTGAGGAAGGCTTCACCACTTCCACCTCCATTCACAACAGAATGGCAGGCAGGGAAATGTGCCAGGGCCTCGGCTACTCAAGTGTAAAATCTGGCATATTATCACAAAGGCTGAGAAAGGTAATGGAATATAAATTGGGGCACCTAGATGTAGGATGAGGACTCTGTCCCTTTGGTGCTTTGACAGCCTCTGACAAAACCTCGACAGGGAGACTTTTCAGCGTGATTTGGCTGAGGAAAGAGCATCCTTACAGGCAGCCATCCTTCATGGGTGATGAGCCCTCCTCTGGTGGGGTGGGGACTGAAGCGTGGTTATAGTCCCTGCACCTCCCCAACCACAGGCTCCAGACTTTGTCCTCTCTCTTTGTCCTTGTTTTTGGCAGCCAGACAGAGAGGGAGAGCACGTGGATGAGAAGGCAGAGACACAACATGTTGTGGCTTGGCCTCCCGCCTCTCAGAGGTGGTGTGGTGGTGCCACCTCTTCGGGCTCTCTGCCTCCACACACTCAATGTCCTCCTTTTCCTTGCTCATTAACACCCCCTGACTTGGTAATGAGCAGCAAACTGTAATTTAGAGCATCCAGGAGAGTGGGAGGAGGAGTGGAACAGGGCAGAGAAAGTGCTGCTCAGCTCACCTCTGTGGCCCCACAGGCTCCTCCTGGACAGCTGACACTTCAAGTTTGGGATGGTGTTCAGAGCTTCTCAAGCAGCTCCAGGCCCGGGCAGAGAGCCTGGCTGCTGCTCCAAACTTTCCTTGGGGGCTGAGGAGCAGAGTCTGCCCCTATCACCTCTAGGGCTGACCTCCCAAGTCTGTCCATCAGGGGACTGGTTTCCCAAACTGTTGGGAAAGGTTGTGTGGAAAGGGTGGGCCTGGGCCTGCTCAGCTGTCCTTGCTAAGCTGTGGCACCCAGGTCTCCCTGCTCCAGGGCTGATTCTGTAGCCAAAAGCACTACAAAATGCATACACATCCTCAATTTTGCATGAAAAAAGCCAGTGTTGTGCAACTCTCTCTCCAAAATAGGATCCAATAGCTCTGTTTACATGGCCTCAGGCTGATGCTGGCTAGGCCATAAATATCTCACAGCCTGAACCATGGGCATGCTGGAGCCTGTTTTGGGGAGGAGGGGGATGTCTTCATTCCAAACATTGCAAACCAGAACAGCTTCCCCGCTATCTGAACTTGCTGTTCCCTACTTACTATTAATTTGTCCCTTCCTGTAGCTGATTTGTACCTCAATTCCCCTGCTATGCTATCTTTAAAGTTAATTCTTTGTGTTTTGTCCTACAGAATAGTGCTTAAAGACTGATTCCTGGCCTGGCATTAGCTAGTGAACATCCAAATGAGATACCTTAGCCTTCCCTTTAAAGCTTCAAGCATCTGGGTCTGAAAAATTAGCTCTTTTTCTTTTTCTTTTTCTTTTTCTTTTTCTTTTTCTTTTTCTTTTTCTTTTTCTTTTTCTTTTTCTTTTTCTTTTTCTTTTTCTTTTTCTTTTTCTTTTTCTTTTTCTTTTTCTTTTTCTTTTTCTTTTTCTTTTTCTTTTTCTTTTTCTTTTTCTTTTTCTTTCTTTTTTTTTTTTTCCCACTTCGGAATCCTGGAGGATAAGGCAATTTGGTCACAGCATTTGTGAGTGGATATCCCTGCCCCATGGAAAATAGGGACAAAAAGGAGACTTCTGATCTTGACTTTCTAATGAGAAAGATTTGGCAAAAATGCATGATTAGAGCACTTAACTGGAGAAGCAGTTTTGACCTCCAGTTAAAAATATTTTTGGCATATTTTTTCAATATAGTTAACCAAGGCTAACATGTGTCAAGAAAGTGGAAAGAAAGGTAAGTGTAAAATGGGAATGAAGACAGCTTGGAGAGAATGACAGAGAAGCAGACTGAGGGGACACGTCAGCCCAGAGTCCGTCCAGGTTGTGACCACAGCAATGCCTGGATCAGGGGACAGGACACAATTAAAAATCTTCCAGTGGATCCTTTATGAGAAGGTGTGAGAGAGAGACAATAGCAGTTCCTGACCACACTGATTCCTGTGATCCTGTGTGGTCTTAAGCTCATTTATATGGAACACTGCAAGCTACATAACCTGAATTAATGCTGTGAGACAGAAATGAAGCCACTAATGGACAAAAGGAAGCATGAGTCTAATGGTTCAAACACAGAGCTGGGGAGTCAGGAGACCAGAGCAGTTTTACCTGATTTAGCTACTGACTCATCTTGAGAGACTGTGAGGAATTCACTAGTATCAAAACTGTTGCTGATTTTGGTTTGGTGTCTACGTTTTCTGAGGTTATGGTCATTTTGAGCACTTAGAACTGAGTTCCTGAATGCCACAGCTGCCTCATCTGGAGGCTGTGAGCGTACACTCCCTCATGCTAGTGCAGCCCTATGAACCTCTCAGGGGAAAGGGCATAATATTATAATTTAAATAATTTACTTTAAACCTTGGCTCAAGGGACAGCACGGCTATTAAGTAATGGCCTTTGTAATCTAGAAAGCCTTTCCTGTCCTTCCCTGAGATGGATCCTGTACTTAACACTTCACCTGGCAAAGCAGAGAACAATTTTCCTCCACTTACCTTAACAAGGCAAGTCTTTTACTCACCACACCACAGGCCGGCTGGGCGCTTTGATTGAGATGGCCCCACATGGCCTGTACAAAGGATGACTCAGGAAAAGTTTTGCTAATCCTAAGAGTCTCCATCAGGTAGCTCTGCGGTATCCAGGCATTGCCACTGGTAGTCAGCTTGGGGCTCCTGTCTGCCCATCGGCTTCTGCTGCAACAAACGCCAGGTCACGCATAGTCATATGTTAAAGGCTTAATTACAAACGAACTGTCAGCTTCTGCAAACTCCTTTGTGGGTAATTCTGTTGAGGATCATTCAGCTTCCAGGGGTAAATTGGGTGGAATTGAATCTCTAACTTCAAAAAAGGCTGTGTTTAGGGACAGGTTTGGTGCCTGTCATGCTGTCACGAGCGCCACTAAGAGTACTTGGCTTGCTTCAAAATTCTGGGGTATTTATACAGGCATACAGCTTATGTAGTGGTTCATGGGGGAAAAAAAGAAAAGGAAAACAAAACAAACCAACAAACCAACCAAACAAAAAAAACCTGAAGTCTGTCTTTGTGGATAAACAATTTGCTTTCAGAGGTAAGGTGAAACAAGGTTCTGACCCAAAGATACCTATTGAAAAATTTCTTGTGAGGCAGGTTTGTGAGGTATGTGTAGTTGAAAGCAACCAAGATGAGTGCAGCCATGAACTCTGTCCTCCCTACATTTTCCAGTGGTGGGCATAGTCTGGAATGTGCTAGGAGGGAATTTATCCACACCAAGGATGAGTGCAGCCCCAGCTTATGCTTTTCTCCACAGCACTGGGTGCTGATTCCTGTAAGATAGGTTACTTGATGAAGTATATCCTGTCTCATGATCTGGCATGGCACTGCCTGTATGTTTTCTCAAGCAAAACTCTCACTGACATCAGTAGAAGTTTGACTTCAGAGGAAGCCGAATTTCTGCCTATTTAATCTGATTCAAGCCTTCCTACATGAAACACAAGGGACTGACACAGCCTCTCCACCTTGGGAATCATATCTCCCCACACCACAACTGAACATGCCCCAAGGTCTGCTGTGGAAAAGCTGAGCAAGTCTGAGCCATTTTCAAAATGTTGGTGTAGTTTCACAGCCTCAAGCAGTCATTATTGCACTGGGTCATACCCCTGAGGTAAATTATTAATAATAATAATATGTTATTTTTGTTAAACCTGACATCTCCTTTCATCTCAGCCCCATGCTTATCAGGAGCTCTGCAACAACAAAAAAGGAAAGTTTTATTTCCACATTTCCATCCCTTCGTCTCATCACGCCACGTCTGCTTTGGGGAGTGAAGAGTAATCTGTGGAAAGCTTTCATGCTCTCAAACCTACCAAAACATGCAATATTAATTGGGATTATTAATTGTATTTACTGCACTAGCAAGTCTAACCTTGTTAGAGGCCAGTGTGAAGATGTGGGATCATTTCTGTCATTTGGAACATCCTGCATGCTACCTCCTCTCAGAAATCAAAAGGAAAATTACCTCACTTTTATTAATCATCCTTTTTCTTACAAGATTTTGCCTTTTGTTTAGCTGCACTTCACAAGGAGAAGGTGTGTTTTCTGTGCTGCTTTGAGATCTTGGCAGTTAATGGAACTCTTTGATTTTTAAATAAGAGTTATTCCTCTGAGTGTACAGTATAAACCTAACAGGCAAGGGACTGTGCCTTTAAGTTCATCAGTTTTCCCAGTGCTGTACTGGAAGGATTGGACTGAAACTTTAAACATTTCTAGCCATACCTAGCATATGTATAATTTATAAGCCACACACCGTTTTCTGTCAAATAGGCGATTGATCTGACTCGGATCTCGTTAATTATCCTCCACATACATTATACGTTAACAGATCTTCAGTATACTGTGTATCAATATTAATAAGATTATAAAACACTATTGATAATTAGGAAGAGAAAGAGACCAGGCCTTTGATTCACTCTGTTACTAACGCCCCTGCATCTCTAGATTAAAAAGAGACCACTTTTCGTTTAATAATATCAGATCAGTACATCCATCTTCTAAAAGGCTTTATTAAGAGAAAGCTAAGATTTGCATCCCTATGCAAGGGGCTATTTGAAATTGATTATGGAAGCATCATTGATGTGTGAGAAATTTGTTTCTCTGTCTTGTCTAAAGGGGGACCTAATAGGTGGGAGGGATTTAAGGTGGAGCACTGCACTCTTGGATCTTTGATCAGGAAATTTCTATTTTTCTTTGTCAGGCTATATTTGGTAAGCCAGATTGTCTTGTTTCAGAGGAAATTAAATGGGATGTCATATTTCTTCCTTTAAAAAATAACAACATCTATGCTATCACACTCCAAAAGAGATCGGTGAAATTAAATAACAATATTTATCGTTAAATTATGTGGGTCAGATTTTTTTTCATTATTTTTTACAGTTTTCTTTTTTTTTTAAATTTTGCTCTGATCTGCCCTTTATGTTTCCATTAAGCTTGTTTGCAACAAGCAAACTAGAACAATGAGTTGCTAAGGAGAGCTCTGAAACTTCATATCCAAATTGAATCAGGTAAACTTTGCTTTCTTAGAAATTTCATACTAAAAGTAAGGGAAAATCATTGAAGGATGACAGGAAACATTGCATAAATTAAAGTTGCTACATGACTGGTCTTCCACTGGAATTCTGTATTGCACCATAGTGGCTTGGGAACCAATGCTCTGGCCAAGCCCAGGTGGTTTTTCTAACACCTTAGAAAAATTATTTGAAATTCAAGCATGAGACCTGATTTTGCCTTGCTGCTAATGTCCACTAATTACTAAAGAACTTATGTCACTACTCACCCAGTTATTGTCTTCATGAAACTCCAGAGCAGCTCTTCCCCAGCTCAGCTCACACAGAGCTGAGGCAGAGTTCTCAGGCTCCCTCCCTGCTCTGGGGCAATTCTGCAAGGCATCCTTCCCACTGCTGACTCCCTTGGGCTGGCCAGAGTAAGGAGACCTCATTCCAGCCACCACAGATATTTTAAGCATCATATCCTGCAACCCTATAGAGATGAGATTTCTAAAATACCATGTTCAGGACCCCACAGCTTCTGCATGGGGGTGCAAATGTTGCTGTGCAGAGCAACAGGCTCTAGTGGAAAAGAGTGTGAGCAGCAGAGGGAAGCTGAGAAAAACTGCCCACACTTGGACAGGGGCTTGGCTCAGGGATATTTCACACATGTATTTCCCTGCAAAGTAACCCAGTAGATTCTGATTTCTCATGGCAATTCTGCTAAAAGCCTAAATAAAACCATCAATTTATGACTTCCAGGAAATCTTCCCTATATATAAACTTTCCATTCCCTAGAGCTCTGTGATTTTCAAGCATGCTGGGACAGATCGTGGTTTGCAGGACTGTGGAAGTGGCTCTGAGATTAAGGAGGTCCCAGGCTGTTGTGTCCACTGCAAAATCTTGGGAAAGTCCCTTCATCTGCTTGGGACATCCATCATACTTGTGAGGGGTCACAGGAACTGCCTGGGTGGGTACAACCATGGGGTACAGGACAAACACCCACAGTACCTAAAATGCCAGTGGGACTCCTCTGACACCCACACCAACTGGAGCAAGGCCACCAAACAAAGTCATAACATTTAAATTGCTCATCTTGCCTCATCTCATTCCACGTGAAACTGGGAAAGGGGCAATCAGCTGAGACATAGAGGCGGCAGAGCACAAAGAGAGATTATGACCTGCTGGAGAAAGGCTAAGCTGAGAGCAGGTACATAAATCCAGATCAAAATTTATGTACAGGGTACATGAGAAGCAAAAAGGGCTTTCTGTGTTGCTACAAGTGTAGGCAACATAACATCCAAGAATTGTTCTTTTTTAACCTCTAGGATGGTTGTGCCCTTCTTCGTTCTTGAGGGAGCCTTGAAGGAAACTGTAGAAAGGACAGCAAGAGACAACAATGTGAAATGAAGCCTGAAGGCTTAGAAAGACTTAGAATAAACCAATGGAAGTGCCACGAGATAGCACAAAACCCCATAATTTTACTTCCTGGTCAAGGAAAGTCTAATGGCAGATTTTAATGAAATTCCTGCAAGTCAAGTGGAAATCAGGGTAGGAGGGCTGGTCTGTGCCAGCCTCTGGCTAAAAGCTTGCTGCCCTTTCTCTCTTCCTGGATGCACCATGGTGCAACTTCCTGAGCAGAAGTTCATTTCTGGTGGCAGACTGTCCCCTGTCACATGGGGCATGAGTCTGGGACCCTGGAGACCTATCTGAGCCATGTCACATCCATTCACACCAGGTTTTTTATACAGTTCAGGCCATAAATAACTTGCTGTGTGTTCTTGGAGATGCACCATTGCTGCGTGCTGTGTATGCCGTGTATATTGTGTGTGAGCACAACAGCACCTGCATGCACAAGGATGTTTACAAAAGGAAGCAGGGAAGTGCCTAAGGTATAGGTTTCTCATGAAGGAGGGAGTTCATTCCCCTAGGCCCAGAAACACTCCTTTATTTTCTTATGTCATTTCACAAGAAACACATGGGAAAACAAAACTACTTTCATTGAAAATGTAGAGAAGTAAAGATATTTACAGCACTGGAAGCTAGCTAGGAAGCCCCTGAAGATCCAGTTCATATTCCATTGGGAATATCCTAAGTTAATGGATTCATGTGAATGCATTTCCCAAAAGAAATGCAGGAAAAGGAGACAGTACATAGAAATTTGGGGTTCTGACCTGTCTTTGGCATTATTTCTTTAATGCCAGGCTTGTTCTCTTGGCTGCTGTGCAGTGCGGTGGCTCAGCAAGCCTGGCAGACTTCAGTCAGACTCTGAGGTCTGATGCTGCTCCACAGATGTCTTCAACTGGCTGGAACCAGGAAATAGAGGCCAGGAACAATCCCTCAGCTGACTGGTGCAATGTGTGGGACAAACATATACTGAGATCATGGTGAAATGCTTGTCTACCACCTTGTACAAATGAAAGATCTCCTGATATAATCAGGGCCATAGATGGGGCTGTCAGCACAAGAGGCAAAGAGCTTTGATGGCCAGTCTTATCCATCAGGCAAAATGTGTGTTGAAGCTGTATTACCCCAAGTCATGGGTCCTGCCAGCGTTGGGCTCTAATGTGTGAAGAGCATGGAAGCCTTTTTTTCATCTATGGCCTTGCTGTCTAGAGCTGTGCAAAATCTTTCTGCCTCTACTGCTCCCAGGCTGGGTCTATTAATTAAGAATCAAAAGAGGGAGGTGAGGAGAAAATATGCATGATTCCTGGTATCATCACAGCACATGCTGAAAATGAGATCCTTGGAGGCAGTGGCAGCAGTCAGTATTTAGGCAAATTAGGGCAATGGTTTAATGCATCAGTGCCTTCCTGATGAATCACAGAATTGTTTGAGTTGCAAAGGACCTTAAAGACTGTCTGGTTCCAACCCCTTGCGATGGGCATGGACACCTTCCACTGCACCAGGCTGCTCAAAGACTCATCCCACCTGGCCTTGAGCACTCCCAGGGATGGGGCACCCACAACTTCTCAGACAGACAACTCTGCTAGTGGCTCACCACCCTCACAGTCAAGAATTTCTTCCTGATATCTAATCTAAACTTACCCTTTTTCAGTTTGAAGACATTCCCCCTTGTCCTATCACTACATACACCTATAAAAAGTCCTTCTCCAGCACTCTTGTAGCCACTCTAGGTACTGAAAGGTGCTCTAAGGTCTCCCCGAAGCCTTCTCTTCTCCAGTCTGAACAGCTCTAACTCTTTCAGCCTGTCTTCATAGCAGAGGTGCTCCAGTCCTCTGATATCTTTGTGGCCTCACTCCATCAAGTCCACATCCTTTTTTTCTGGGGCCCCAGAGGCAGATGGAGCAATCCAGGTGGAGTCTCATGAGTGCAGAGTAGAGGGGAAGAATCACCTCCCTTGGCCTGCTTGTGTTTATTAAATCAAGTTTCTTTTGCTGCAGCCCAGGGTATGGTTTATGGTGTGGAACCATTATGGTGGAAATGGTGAGAATGATCCATTATCACAGAGATGATGCTCCAGGTGTCTGCATAGCCCAGAGCAATTATTACATGGCTCCTTGACATGGTACCTCCAGACAACTCCATTGTGCCAGGATTTGCATGTTATTAACCTGCTCAGTGTTAGTACATCAGAAGAATTAGAAAATAAAAGGAAAATAATATCCCCATTTGAGCTTGAGCATGGTAGACTACTTTTCAAGCCTGGCAACATTTTAGTTTCTATCAAAGAAGAACATTTGCTTTTGTGTTAAGTGGGGAAACCCTGCAGATGAATGTGCAGCGTGAATAAAAATAGCAAAACCTTGGTGGTTCCGCACTTAAGAAAAACAATACTTGGGCCACTTGAAACAATAAGGGTTGGCTCCCAGCTTGAAATTTTGACTGACGAATTTCAGAGAGAAGGGTTTTTTTCTCCCCTCCTCTAGCCCTGAGACATACTGCAAAAAAATGCAGGCACACGAGCCGTTGTCACAGGGAATGTACCAGCCTTCCATTAACATTGCTCTCTATAGGATGGTGGTTGGCAGGAGTGCTCATTTTAAAATCCAAAGGCTCATGTCTAGTGCTCCAGCCCTTATTCCCCAGAGTTTTTTCAAGCCACTTGAGCCACTTGTCTGGAGCCTGCTTGCTTTGATCTCCTTCTGCATCGAACGTGTCTGGAGAGAGCTCTGCAAGGGGAAAGCATGAATCGAATTGTGCGCTCCCATCTCAAATCTTGCCCATTGCAAAGCCATACCAGGAAATTGAGGAAATGTTCCAGGTTTAAGCTTTCTACCCTTAGCCAGAAATTAAAACCCCTTCATTAATCCAATCTTAAATCTCAACTAGCTGCTGCTTAAAGTGGTAATAAATATTTCATACCGATTGTGTTGCGTTCCTTGCTGTGTTTATTAAATGGAGTTTCTCATAATTCCAGTTATTCATTTTAATAGGTCAGGACTTGGCTGTGATTTAAACAGACCACTGAGGAAACAGCCGTGGTTAAACATTGTAACAATATGGATTATTAATTTAATTGGCCAGCTATTACTTGTTTTGACTCTGTGCTAACACATTTAGCTCAGTCTCCTGTGGCCTATAAACCACAAAGGTCGTGACTTCAACATTCAGAAGAATGGGAAAAAGAGAATCAGGGCTGAGATTATGAGGAAAAATAGAGAAACAGTGTGGGGAAGACAGAGTGGGGAAGGCTAAGGGCTTGCTGGAGGCAGTGCAGGGCAAAAGGGGATTTATTTAGTAGCTCAGCAATAGAACATCCTCTAAACCACCAGCCAAACTAGCAGTTTCTTTCAGTCTCTATTCCTCTGAGGTGATTTCAGAGAGTGATTTTTACCTGTGGGTACAACAATGATATCCCCACATGTTTAATAATACCTCTATTTTCTTTCTAAATTTTTATAATCTAGTTTAAATTATGCCATGCAAAGACCTCACATGTGAATAATCAGCAAAAATATTTATAAGTGTGTTTAAAAGGCCAATCAGGCATCCCCACCCTGGATAGTTTCACTGCACCTTTATTGAAAACCATCTCATGATGCTAGTTACAGTGGGGTGAAAAAGCACATTCCAAAGGGCATGCTAGCAAAAAGTGGCAGCAAACTAAAAATGTGGGGTTTATCTCCTGTGTTCAACAAAGGCAGTGCAATTTGTACCATGGACTGCCTCACTTGAAAGGGGTCAAATATTTCTATTGATTTTTTTTTATGCACCACTCTCATTGACTCCAAATAGGAGTTCTGTGCTTTGAATAGCATCAGGATATGACCCCGTATTTGTCTTGGCAACTGTGTATAAAATGTGGCAGTGGGCAATGTTTCCTTACTGATGCCTGTGCCAGGTATGTTCAACATTCAACTCATACAGGTGCTAAGACCCTACCATGAAGTAAACTATATGAATACAAAAGGTAGACAGGTATATTAGGCAGAGAGGCAGTCAGGTATCAGTCTCCATTTTCAGTGTTTATCATGTGCCTTGGAATCTGTAGCTGTTCCTGTAACAAACTGCACAGTCCAGTAAGTTGGAAGAACACAGCCCAAAACCTTTGTCTGCAAAGGCAGACTCCAAATCATGAATCTAACATGGGAAATGTAGCATGCATGAGCACAGCATACATAATCAGCAGTAACAGCTGCCCAGACGAGTTGGTGGGATTCCAATGCTGTAAGACTTCTTCCATCCTTGCTCTCTTATCCTCCTTTGCATAGCTCAACCCAATTTTCCAAGACACAGGGACACTGAGAAGAAAAACACAGGCTTGAAATCTTATTGATTGTGTAGAAAAGAGCCAGATGGAGAAAAATTCCTTAATTGCTCCTTTCTGTTCTTTTCACCTCTCTTCCTTTTCTGTCTCTCTCCCCCTCTCCCTGACCTAACTTTGGCCCTGCTAGAAGTCTTTCTTCACTATGCCAGCCATCACTCACACCCCTATTGCACAGCTCAGCTCCCCTGCAGGCAGACCCCAGCCCCAAAGGAGTTCCCATCTTCCAGCCCAGATTTCCTTGTTCACCTCTTGCCTTAGGCTTCAAACCCACTTGCTTTCTATCATTGCATCCCCCATTATGCACACTGAGTCTTGGCTCCTTTCCAACAGTTTTTATCCTACCTCTGAGCACCTTCTACTCCTTCTATACTTAGGAACCATTTTCAGACTCTCACTTTGTCTGGCTGGTGACACCAGCATCAACATCCTGTAACACTACTGTCCCCCCAGTACAGAACAAAGGCTAGGACCACACTAAATTCAGCCTCTTCAGAAATCCTTTAAAAGCATCTAAGAAATCCTTGCCCCATGTAGTCAAGCTGTGCACCTCCCAGATTCCCATCCTGCAGTAGTCTGGCTCCACCACTCCTCCTGGCTCTGTGTGGCAGTCAAGAAACCCCAGCCAGTGGAGCACAGCTCCCCATCCTGGGAGCCATCCTTAAGCTGCTGCAGGTGCCGCGTGCTGAGCCCTGTATCTCTAAGTGCTGCTGACAAACAGGGCTTTCTTCTGTGGTGCCTAGCACCAGCAGCCCCTAAGGACAAGATACACTTCCCTTCTTCTCCCCCACCCCCAGCCCCTGCACACAATACAGTATTTGTCATGAACTTGTTTTCCAGTACATGAAGAGCACAAAAAACGCGTGCTCTTTTATGATAAGGTAAGCAGAGTGACCCTGTAACATTCCACATCTGAACTCAGAACGGCATCTGCCTCACAGCTGTCCTTGTAGCAAGCATTTCAAAAACACAGACAGCAAAATCCAGCAACAATATCTCATCACCGATGTAGCTGCTTACAGCACAGTCCTGTCTTCCAAATACCCGTGTTTGAGAGGTGACCTACAGCTGTGAAATTTGGATGCAGATTCCAACACCACCCCTTAATTTCAAGGATGTTCCAATATGAGTTTCACACAGAGTTGCAGGCCAAGTGCAAAATTTGTGGCTGGAGCTAGGTTCAGACTCTGTACACCCTGAGTCACAAAGATTTCCAAGAGTTTTGGCTTCACTGCAGTATTCATGTTCCCTCATACTTGAGTGCATTGACATATCCTCTAGGAGTCATGGACTAGGAACTCACAGCGAAAGGCTCTGCACAAGCAGAATAAAAATAAAGGGAAGAGTTTTAAGTTCAGAGTCAAGAGATAGATACAGAGAAATGTGAAAGCGCAGGGAAAGAGTTGCACTGCCAACAGGACAGTCAAAGTGCAGTTAAGTTTTCAGTCGTCATCCAGACAAAAGAGAACTGAGGGAGATTTTGAAAAGTGAACAAGTCAGCAACATTGCAAATGTTTGCAGAGTGTTTCTCAAGAAATGTGGATGAAAAGATAGCCAGCATGAAAGGACAGCTATGAACATGGACATCTCAGACCAAGTGGAATAAGAGCTGCTCTTGAGGAAATGAACAATGGGAAATGGATGGAGGGGGAAGAAACCTTGCAGGGCACTGAAAGCAGAGTCAAACTGCTTCTACTTGCTACAATAGCTAAGGTAGTGGAGGAAGGCAAAAGGAAGATTGATGGGATCCAAGTGATGAAAAATGAGCACCATTCAGAATGAGAGGAGATATAGAGTTAGAGCAGAGAAAGGGATTTTGTAATCAGATGAGAAGAGCGTCAACAAGCAAATTGGTTGGTAGAAGACTATCTTGAAGTTTTGCAGAAGGTGCCAACCATGATAACTTGAATGCAAGATTTTAAGAGAGAGCAGTCCAGATTAAATTCAACTTATTTATTTGACCCTATAAAGAGATATCCTAAAGAAGTGGTGAGATTTTTACTTGAATAGAGGGAAAAAAATCACAGTGGAAAGACGAATCAGGAAATCAAGGATGGTAGCTGAAATTGGGTGGGTCTTTCTACAAGTTATAGTTCAGTTTGCATGTGTAGTCCTTCACATAGTTCTGTTCTACCTTCTTTGTTGGATCTGGGGTTCTCTGGCAGGCAGTGGAGGAATAACATCATGTACTTCTCCTTGTCTTCGGATATCACATGAGAGATTTTCCAAATAATAATGTGGCTGCAGAAAACCAGGAGAATATTTAATGTATCTTTTTTTTACCTCTAAGATTTTTCTCTCCACAAAATGTTGACAAAAAATCAGCATTTCTAACATCACAGATTTTTTAAAAGAGGGGAGGGACTGTTAGGTCATCTGGAGAAGATCCTGTTGGAAAGTAACAAAATGTCTGTGATTGCTCATATGCAACTCCTTCTTGGTGGTCTTTAGGGGATTAAAATGAATACTTTGAGTACAGGAGCATGAGTTACTGATGTTACTGATGTTGACTTCAGTCAACATCAGTAGCCAAAGAACTGATTACACTGGCTTGTGTCTCTGCTGTGGCACAGATGAAGATCATTCAGTAAATTCCTTCATGGTGAGAATCATCCCCCTTTGTTTGGAAGAGAGGTGAGGACACAGAAAATATAAGAGAGTGTAGCGAAGAGCAGGTGCTGGCACTCTGCTTGTGCTAGCGAGAGTGATGTAATACTTGAATAAAAATAATTAGGTTGTTGGACACAAGCCTTCATATAAAAAACAACACAGAAAACACATGTTTTCACATGTTTCCAATGCAAAAAACACCTGTCCACAGTTGGTTTAATGAATGTTCACATTACTGTGAAGTTAAAATGAGCATGCAGTGGGTGTAGCCAGCACACAGCGGGTTGGTGTGAGCGCTGCTGTAGCAGCAAGTCCTGAGCTCCACACGCTCTGAATGTTGTGTGTTGGGCCAGGGGAACATGTGGAGGAAATGCCTCATTTTGTACTTCTTCAGGAGAAGGAATGAACCTATTGTCTGTTCTTCTGGGCAGCAAGTACCCAACTCCAAGCCCAATAAAACTAGTGGGAATCAGATTCCAGGATCTTGTTGACATTCTGCACATTCTGTGGTTTCTCTTTTGTCAGGATGCACAGTGCTTTGGTGAGGAAAGAGGGGAAGGGAAGGAAAGAAATGTTCAGAATTCTCTCCAAAGTCATTTGTGGGAGCATTTATTGGTTTTGCTCTCTGTGCATAAACTTGCTTGCGTGGTCTTGAGCTGGCAGGGTCATTGGTTTCTGCCTAAGAGTTTACTGAAGTGAGAGTAATTTTTTGTTTCCCATAACTTGTATTTTGAAAATGGTATTCAAAAACATTGGCTTTTTGTCTTTTTTTAAGGAAAGCAATTGTTCATTTGAAAATATGACACTAACAAAATATTTTGCAATGTAGGGACAGCTGAAAATGCATTTTGCAAACAGTACAGAACTTGACCATGTCTCTTGGCAGATACATGTTAACTCCACCTTAAAGAAGAGATCTAGTCACTTAAAACTTGCTAACAGTGTATATAGTGAATAACACCAGGGCTTTTTACATTTATAAACACTATAAAATTAGTTTAAAAATAAAGCTTAAAAAAAGACCTGTAGAACATACTCTGGAACACAGGAAAGTGTTGGTGTACAGTGCTTTGGAAGTTTGTTTCAAAAATACATAGCAGCAATGGATCATTACTTGGTTTTCATTCTCACCTGCCTCTGACTTGTCCCACAATACATTTCTGAAACTGTCCCTGACCCATTTCCACAACATATTTGCAGCACCCACACAAATATAATCTGTATTTTTGCAAGATAAACATGTGAATATTAACTTATCTTGCCTAAACAATTCAAGTGGAACCCTAACTGACTTACAAAAATAAAAATATTTGGAACTTCCAATAATTAGCCTTCATCATATGCATAAAGATGCTTTCATCTTTTTTTCTACCAGCTCCTAGATTTACATATGGACTCTCTGAAAAAGGTGTAAAAATCCAAAAACTCTTCCTTTTACATCCATTAATCAGATTGAAATACCAATATTTTCTAAATATCCAACAATGTTTACAGTTCCCAAGTATTTTTTTTTTGAGTCCCAGCCTTTCTCACAAGCTCAGGACATGTAGATTTGCAGACTTTGTTACTCCTTAATACTCATATCCATAGAAAAGAGTGACAGGCTTGGGGAAAGACCCAGAGAATTACTCCAGACTCTTCAACTCAGATTTCATTTTGTTTCTTGATAGTCAGCATCTGACTGTAATTCATTTTGAAAAGTTTAAACAGAACCTTCTATTTTTGGTGACTTTGGAGCAAGGGCATTAGTCTATCCCTCATTAATCTTTATGTCACTTGGAAGAAACATCATACCTTTTCCTTTTGGAATAGATTCTCCAAATAGAGGTCCAATGCTGCAACCCTTGTCCCCATTAAGGTTTTCCTAATGACCTTACACCACTCAGAACAAAGATTATTAAACTGGGCCAGATGCTTGCTAGATGAAGAGAAGTTAAAAAGTGGCACTAAAACAGAAGGTTTCTCCTTTGACCCTCCAGTAGAGTTTAAGGCATCAGCTTTCAGTGGGATTGACTTAACAGAAGCAGGGTGAATTTAATGATATTTTCCAAAATCCCATCTGAGCATTTGTTGGTGTTGGGTGGAACCATCAACCAAGCACTTCCGGGCACAGTTTGAAAGGTTATTGAGTCTTTTAGCTGTCCTGTAGATACAAGCCCTGGGCTTGACAATATTGGTGGGCATTTACACACTTGCTAATGCAAAAGAGTAGGAATGCACCCAGTCTGAGGATTAACTTCCAGCCAAAGAGTGAGAACTTGTTAATATATTCCAAGAGTATCTCAAGTCCCCTTTTTTCCCCTGCTTGGGTTCACATAATATCATCCTCAACCTCTCAGGATTAAAGCTAACTAATATGAAGGACAAGCATGCATCTTCATAGCAGAACCTCTCCCAAACAAAATCAGGAGTATTTCCTACATAGAACCTTCCCTTGCTGAGCCCACCTTTGGTAATCACAGAAAGAAACTTGGAGGAAAGAGTACCCGAAGCAAGGCTTGGAGATTTCATAAGAAAAGGAATGAAGAAAGAATAATGACATTTAAAAAGTATTGGAAAATAAAAAGGTACAGAGGATTGGCTATGGATATGTCTGAGGAATCTATGTAATATTCTAGTACTGGAGAAGGGCAATGTTATTCTTAAATCTCCAAAACCTGACAAAACATATAAAAGACAGAACTGGGTTCACAATTACTCCCAAGTGTAATATTATTAAGTTCTTCCAGAAGGGACTTCACTGTAATAAAAAACGGGTTTGTTTCTCCATTTTACAAGTCTCTCTGACCTCATATGTTCAATCTGCCTTTCACACCATCATTGCAGTTTTCTTATTTCTGGATAACCACACTCTCTCACTGACACAGGAATGTTAGAGTCAACCTGACACACACAGAAATGTTTTCTGTCTGTTAAGCAGTGCAGTGCCAGAATATAACCCAGGATGTAACTGCAATGCACAGTGTCCTCCTAAAGAAAAAATACTCAAGAGATATATGTGTTAAGGACTCTGTAAAATGAGGGAACTAGCTATTACGAGAATTTACTTATTCAGTACATCAACAAAAGTGGATATTATTCCTTCAGTTGAAAGTCAAAATAAATCAACTCATCCAAATAGTACTGGTGGGAAAGGAGGAGGTTAGGAGAAAAAAAGAGTTTTTACTAAAGCTTGAGGTTTTTTGCTGAAACACTGGGGAATTTGGACCAAGTAAATACAGCCTCTATTTTCAAAGGGGCCTTTAATTTAAGACATCCAGCTTTATGGTGTCCAGCTGCAGAAAGGGGCAGGCTGGCTACCGAGTGTCAGTCTGAGTTGTTGGGATGTGCAGGTGGCACTGGGGAATCAATGTCAGGCCTTCTAGGAAACACAACATCAGTGGAAAGTGCTGACCTCCGGTGCTCCACGCCGTATCCTTCTGCGAGGATTCCGAATGGCAGAGCCGCGTGTAATTATACTGCTGCTTGTAAAGCACAGGGATTGAATGTGCTACATCAGCACTCGCTGCTTTTATTACTGAGGGGGAAGAAAGTCTTGCAAGGAAAGGAGTGAATGAAATTCTGAGTGCTGTGCTCCTCTGGTTAACTTCTGGGAATCTAATTATTTGAGGAGATATGCACTTAGGAACCATCCTGTGTGGGTGTAAAAAAATTGCTAAAGAACACTTTGTCTTCCCTCCTCTATACCTTACCCTCAGAAAAAGAAGGCAGGTAAGGGTACATTTAACATTCACAGTCTTTTGTACTACTAAGTGAAATCAGAACAAAATATGGTAATTAATCCATTGTGCATTCAAGGATTCAGGTTTGAGCAGCAGATGGGAAAAGTTGTGGATCATAACCCCATGCAATATTTGACAGAATATCAGTCAAATATAGTTCACACATCTTCATGTTTCTGTCAGTCCCTCTCATCTAAAGTTAATTTAAAGTGACAAGAACTACATTAGCACTTTTCAAAGGGTAATGCAAACTTTAGAATATTCACCTCAAATCAATACCCATCCAGACTCCTAAATGGTCAAACTGGCAAGTTCCTGAAGGTGATTCCATTTTGCTTTTTATGCTAAATTTTCCATCAGTTTCTGGGATTTATGCATTAACCTTTAAAACAACTATTTCAGAAATATGGCAGAGAAGGTGGCACCTGTTTATTCTGCATGATACTGTCATGCACACATGTACAAAAGAGTCAAGGCAAAGTGACTCTTTTGACAGACAATCACCCTAAAACTACTCAGAATGAAAATTACTGTGAAAATTTTGAACTTCTTATCAGATACAGAAAATCTAGTTGTGCAAAGTAATAGTTTGGATCTTAGCCTGTGGGTTATTTTTGAACAACTCCTTATGCAAGTGATGTACTTTGATGCCCTGCTTGCGAGTGGGGCACCTACTTTCATTTCACCACTGCAATAAAAGAGAGTCCAAAGCAGAGACCTCACACAGGCTCCCATGGAAATTTTCATCTGGTGGCCCCGGTGCTCACAGCAAAGTTCAGATTTCCTGAAAAGTGTATTATTTGATAGAAACAGTAATTTCTCCCTTTTTTTTTCCAACCAAAACAGCCTTTGTGAGCACATGCACATCTGCAAATGTACGCTTGCGTATTTTTGTGACTGACTTGGGTGTGGGAGTACAGCGAAGTCCAAATCCTCTGATCTAATACTATTGCTGTGCTCGTTGCTTGTGCTTCTGCTCCTTGTGTTCACATTACCAAATAAGAGATCACACCCTGCAAGGCTCCACAGAGCTCATCTCCAGGGAAGGCAAAAGCACTTCTTGGCATTCGGACTGCACACAATCCCAGTGTCATCCCCCTTCCCCCCCGGCCTTGTTACAAATGATTTAAGGCAGGCTGTGAATGAGAAACATAAGGTAAACACAATTTGGCCTTTATTGCCTTCCATCCCAAGCATAACTTGGCCTTGCCTCTGGAGAGGTGCCCAGCTCAGCCCTTCTGGAGACACAGTCACTGGCTGGGATGTGTGTGTGTCTTCTGGAGAAGGTACAAAAGAGAAAGGATCACATTGGTGAAAGGACTCCAGCTTCTGGAGTTTGCTGGGGCTAAGTCACATGTGGTATGGAACGAGGCACAAAACCCACCAGCAGCCAGTGGGGTGGGGAAAGGTGGGGAGAAAATCCAGTCCCTTCTCAAATTCTCCAACTTTCTTTTCCATAGAGCAAACCCTAAGATAATCCTTTCCCTGGCAAAACCGACTCCACCTCACTTCATATCCCTTGCAAGGGTTGTGCTCCAAAAGGGGTGATGAGGCAGAACAGCAGGCCAGCCCAGGCTGTGCATCATCTGCATGGGGTACTTAGATATTGCAAGATGGATAAATGGATCAAACTTTAATGTGTGCCTGGCTCATTTATGTGGCTGCATGAAAATACAGCAGGAAAAATTGCTAAAAGGGTCCCCAAAGAAAATTGTTAAAATAGATCGGACACACTTTTCTTCGTGATTTCAAACTTGGGATAACTTTGTCAAGCTGTAGCAAGAACTTCAGCTGCTTCAGGTAGGTGTGAGTGATAACTGGCTAAGATGCTCAGCTTGCAGGACTTAGTTTACTTGTTCCAGGTGGTATAAATCCCTACTAAAAGCCCTCTGCAGCCAGCATCTTCCCACAGGACTGAACTGCATCCTCTTGGTATCTCAGCCTAGAAAAATCATGAAAATGCTTCACTGTGGGGACTTTCTCTGTGCAGCAATTCAACCACTAGAATAAATAAAACATTTTCCTCTACTTCTTGACAAAAAGACTTGACTGGGAAAAAGGTTCTTTTCTTTCATAGCCCTGACCTATGAGTATTTTTAGGTTCACATGAGGGGATTAAGTGCCAGCTGGTTCCACCCAGTGTAACCAGGGAACCTTGTTTTTTTGTGTGTCTACTCATATACACGGAGGTGACACTACGCAGTTTTTTTCAGCATAGCCTTATGTTTATGAAAATATCTATATTTAAAATAAAATAAATACTGAAATCCACAAAGGCAGAACCTGACATGTGCCCCACCCATCTGCCTGTCTTCCTGTACCTCCTTACTCTCCATAAACCCAAAATGGGTTCTGCTAAACAGAGGAAGAAATTAACTACTGGAATCAGGCCACACCTCTTCTTCATGGTTGGACTCAATGATCTTTTCCAACCTAAATGATTCCATGATTCTGTGATTCATAGACCACTTGCCTATAACACAAAGTGGCACCAGCTGCCAGATGCCCAGGACAGAGAAGCTCCAAGGCACAGGAACCTTGAGCTTCTTTTGCCCATGGTAGGGTTTCCAGATGAAGCACAGACATATAAACCAGGCTTACCCTCTTAGTTTTTACCCAGATGTGCTCTGGCAAAGACTGCTTGCTCCTCTGGGCTGGCCAAGGGCTGTCAGTCTTTGGAAAAACTGTTGTGTGCTGCAGTGGCTCCCCAGGAGACTGGGAGGATGGCCAGGAATAAAAGGAATTCCTGCAGGAATCCAGGAGACAGACTACACCTGAAACCTCAGGAAAAAATCCCTGGTGCTGCTGCCAAAGTTACACATGGCAAGCAAAAGACAGACTATTCAGTGTTGGGGTTCATGGGAAGCTTCTCTTCTGCCTCCTTCTTCTGCACCCACTCTTTGTGCAGACCTCCATGATACCATTTGGTCACTGAAGCCAACACTAGCAATCAGACATTGGGAGTTATAAATATGTTGTCATCCTCCTCATCTCTCTTCTATAGGAAAGAATTCAGTGAGAGACATGTTAGAAATGAGGAGCACATCCCAATTTGGGGGTTAAACACTGCTTTTCCTTGCATTCAGGAATTTGTGCTGTTTTTCTTTTCAATTCTTGATGTCAGAACTATAGTGATCTGTAAAGCAAGAGCAAAAATTATTCTTCTTTTCCCTTCTGTAGGGGAATTATTTGTATTTTCTACAAGACACTGCCTCCTTTTGAGGTATGGACTGAAAACAGTTATAAAAAATGCTAGGGAAAACTGTGCTAGCATTTTTTCTGCTGTCATCTCTTTGCTAAGAAACACAAAATCAGTGAAAATCTATGTGTTCTCCCTGCCCTACATTGTCTATGCAATTTCTGAAACTTTTAATGCCTGCTATGAGAACCACATTGCAGGAGGAAGGCACATCACCCTGGGAAGACTGGTATTGCCAGCAGGGCTGGCAGCAGAGCCACAGAGCCATCCGAGTAGGTCACCCCCTGGAGCGAGAGCCATGAGCTCCTCCAGCCTCCGGGGCTGCCCAGGAATGGAGCTGGCACACTCCCTCTTCTCAAGCAGACCACGGCAGCAATTAATTGCATAGTAATGCAAAGATGCAATTAGAGCCTGGCCAAGCACAACCTACCCCCTCTTGGGGCCTCCAAATTTGGAACATTTTCATTCAGCAGCTCACCCAGACATGCGGGTGAGAGTTGATCTCAGAAGAGTATCTGACACCCTTGTCAGCACCACCCTGCTCCCATCCTCTTCCTCAGTGGGTGAGTTGGGTGCTGATGCTCTGAGCAGGCGCTTGGATATCTTCCCACTTTGTTTTGCCAATGTGCTTGCTCTGGGTTGTTTTCCTGACAACCCAGCAATTCTGATCTTTCTTCCAGGAGGCCTTTTAGTCAGTGTAACTCCCTGAGTTTATTCTTCAACATGCTGTACTTCAATTATGCCACTTATAAAGAGTGCAAACTACTACATATAATTTGTTTGTTTGTTCTGCCTGTGCTTTCTCCTTGGTTTTGTCCTCAATCAGTGAACTACCCATAGCAGGGCAGTTGTCTGTGGTTGTTTGGAAATAAGCCGAGCGCATAAAGTCTTATGATTCTGGGTCCATCCTCTCCCCTTCCCCCCACCTCACCACAAATGGACTCTATTACTAATCATAACTCACAGCCAACATCTCTTTGGTTTTAGAGAGGAAGAGATTTTCAGCCTCGGGCAAAAGACATCCAGTCTGATCATGAGAGATGCTGAAAGCTACGGGGGTTGCTGGCTCATAGTATCACTGAGGATGTAGTCCTTGGGGAACAGCTTCCCTGCTCATCTAAGTTTTCTTTCATCCAAAATTCAGGCCTGCCCTGTCCCAGTTAGCTGAGTAAAATCTTTACAAGAAAAGAATGGATTTGGGTGGTTTATTTTTGGGTGTTGAGCACAGTGGAGGGACCTGCTTTGCAGAGATGGCTGAGCAACTTGCTTTCTGAAAAAGAAATCTCCTTACACATCCCAAGCAGAGCACCCTGAAGTGCAGGAATCTGAGTTGTCAGGGCACTTTTGAAAATGGCCATAAAACTGCTCAGAATTAAAAATACTGTGAAAATTTTGAAGTTCTCATCAGATACAGAATTGGGTTTCACCTTCTATGGTACAAAACTCCATTTATTGTCGTATCTTGTAGCATTTTTTAAAAGAAAGACAATAAACATTAGAAAGCAAAGTTTTACTTTGGCTGAGACAGAGGTCTGCTACCTGTACTCTGCTACTCTGACCACTGCTTCCCTTTAAAGCCAGTGGAGGAAGCTCTGCTAGCACACCCAATCCATGTGTTTGTGTACTGTTTGCACCTATATTTATATTCTTTTAATTACTTTGTATCCCATACAGATTTAAAAACTTCTCTTTTAGTAACAAAGCTTTCCAGCTCACTTTTGTCTTTCTTTTAAAAATAAACAACTTAAAAGAAGGCAAGATCAGAGGATTAAGTAAATTAATGAGAAAAATACTTAAAAGGCTTTCAAAGTATCCTTCTTGCAACACTGGTATGTAGATTTCTTAAATAAGTAATCATGAGTTCGCAACTCAAATTAGCACCACCATACACATTAGGGAGGTCTGGCTCAGGAGCTACAAAATTTGAACTCACCTCCATGAAAGAGACAAACCACATTTGGTTTCATTTCGCTTTTTCCTTTCACTGCACTTTCCCCTCGGTGGCTGGTGATGGCATTTCAACGTGGCAGGCGTGCTCTGGGTTATTCAGAGCGGGAAGTTGTGCATCTTTATGCACGAGGTGTAGAGAGCGCAGGCCGACACTGCGCTCAGCTGCGGAAAGGTGGGAAGAGCTGGGTCTCCGCAGCAGCTGGCAGGTGCCCGCACACTGCTCTGCAGGCACTCAGGGATGGGGAGACGGGGAGGGGAGGCTCCAGCTAGAAAGAGACAGAAAACACAGATAGACACAACTGAGGCCAAGCTTTGAAAGACGAACTGTAAAGGGTACAGACGGATATCTTAGCCAGGAGGCACGGAAAAGTATGAAAGGAAGAAGCAATTAGGAGTATTTGTCATAAGAAGCATTAGGGAAGAGAACAACTTTGACAACTTAACCTGTGTCATGTAGGCAACTTCCAGCTTGCTGTCACTGAGGCTGAGGGGCAAGAGCCGCCATTTTACAAAACCCCCAACTTTTTCCAGTTGAGTCAAGGGCCTGTTTAAGTTACTGGAGAGTACAGAACCCCTACACCCTACAGTGCAGCACCTCCTCTCCTTCATGTTTACTTTGAGAGAAAGTTGAGTGAAAATAATTCCGGTTCTTACCTCGAGGAGGAGAGACTGAACACAAAGCACCCAGTGAGCACTGCCCTCCACACGCCACAGCCACAGGGAAGCAGTGGGACCAAGGAGTCTGCATTGCAATCTGACCTCAGACACAGATAGATATAAATACAAATATAAATATTGTTCTCTTCTAAACAGATATGTCAAACTCTAAGGCTGGATGAGAGGTAAGAGTATGCAATATTTTTTCCCCTGATTAGCAAAGGAACCTATGCTTCTCATCAGTGGCATCCAGAGCTCCTCCACTTCCCCCTGCAGATTAACCCTGTCCTCCTTGGCAGGACACTGGCAGAGCATGTCCCCAGCCTAATTTTGGGAATCTTGCCCATGTATCCTTGCTGCCTTGAGAAGACACCTCAGCTCACTCACCTTCCAGCTGCATTTGCCGGGATAAGGACTAAAGTTGTGTGGGACAAGTCTGGGCCTGGGTGATGAGGCCCATTGTCCCCTTTGTGTCCATTAGCAGAGTTATGCAGGCTCCCAGCATCTCCCCTGATTTTGGCTGTGTGAATCCTGGTGTCCTGAAAAATCAGTGCAAAAATACCTAATTCCTCAGGCTGGTATCTTAAAGAAGCTTGGAGTAACATCCCTGTTTGGGCCAGTGGAAATACCTGAGGCCACAGGAGATGGCCGCATCTCCCAAATCCCTCAGGACAAGGAGGCCCAACAACTGGAGAAAACAATTTTAACAAAACATTTAATAGCATTTAGAAATTTAATTATCTAAGGTTTGTTAGAAGGGTTTAGTCTTGGTTAAAAAAAAATTCCCAAAAATACTGTTGAAAAGGTGTAAAATAAGATGAATAGTGAAGTAAGTGTGTGTGTGTGGGGTATGTGTGTATAAGCATGCTAGAGAATTCTTTTATCTCATTGAAAGACATTTGATACTTATTAAAAGATTATTGCTTTAAGGCATATTTTGATTTTCTGCCTAAGACTGTGGAGAGTCTTGCTACTGAGATAATAACAAAGAAACCTTAAACATGAAAAAAAATACCCACATGAAAGATAATATGTTCCTTATTAGGAGTGGTATCATTTTCGGTGGGATTGCTTCTCTCCAAATATAACAGAAGTTTAAAAGTAAAAGCTCATTTCCAGTAAAAAGAGACACCACACAGTAGTTTTGAACTTTTTTTTTGTATTCAAAACTGCTGGTGTGTGATACTTCATTAAGCAATTATCATGACTATTTACTTCAAAAATTTATTTACAGTTTCAAGATCTGTGCTAAGGAGAATACAATCAACTATGTTGTGTGTATCAAGACAGAGAGTTAGACAAATCTATTAGACATGCCCCAACAATGCTTTCAAAAGTACACTTTTTTCTGCTCTTAGATGAAAGCATTTTGGGGAGTCTAAAAGCAATCATGTGCAATTTTAGAATGATTGAAACCTTTCAGAAACTTGACTATGTATTTGATGTATTTTTTACATATATATTTTTTTAAAAATGTGTGTTTTTACTTTGGTATTTCTAGTCTCTCTTTACAGCACCTTTCTGCCCTCAGACTCTGCAGAAAGCTGGAGAGTTGAGCCCAGGGTGGTGGAAGAATATTTCAGTCAATGAGAGGACACAGCTGCAAATATAATCTCCTTGTAGCTGCAAACTGTTCATTTAGACGAGTAATTTAATTTTTATTGAAGCTAATTAAAGTCCATTTGGATTGATCTAGGTGCAGAAGATGACAACCTTCTTCACAGGAAAGAAAAAAACAATCATGGTACATAAAGCTAAATAAACAGCATGGAAGCAAAAGACCATCCCAAATTTACAGACTCTTCCTAGTTTACAATCTACTGAAGTTTAAATACCACATTAATAACCTCCTGAGCAGGGAGGCACTTGAAATACATGCCTGATTAGGGAAATGGCACATAAAACCCATTTTTCTATGAAGACGTGCAAATATTTTATTTACTCAGGAGCATTTACAAATTAAGATTTAGACAGATATTTTCTGTGTTTTGACCTACACTTATTTCAACAACATCCATCACAAGAATAACTGTGCTGCCTGCATGAACATGAACTCATTTGTATGAACATTGAGGAGCACATTATGTGGAGCACATTTTGAAGAAGAAAAAGACATAAACAAATAAATATGTGATTTTTTTTTTTTCTCACAGAACAGAAAGGTTAAGGGATCACTGACTGAGGCAAGAAATGCTTTGGCATTAGAGAAAAACTGTAGATCAAGAGAATATTATTTTTAACAGCAAAATAAAATCTCTTTTACATTCAGTACATCCTTTGTTTCATTCAGGACAGTAGGCATTAGAAAAGGGACACAGCCCCAGGAATGTAGCAACCCAAACCCCATTAAACATGCATGGGGAAGATTTCCAGCCTGCTGTGCAGGGAGTTACATGCCCAGGCTCTGTTAACAACAGTAATTGTGCATATAATTTCCTGTGCGTTGCTCTGAAAATTCACCCTACAGTCTTTAGCTCCATGTCAAGTAACTCAGCAGCCATTTATTATAGTCTGAGGGTGGAAACCAAAACTTTGAAACTGCAGAATGGCAACGGTCCCCTTTGCTCCCCTCCCATTCCCTCACTTTTTCCAGAATTCATCAATGAAGGGAAGGTCCAAGGACCAGGTCCTCAGACAAAGCAGGAGTGCATCCCTGAAGGATGCAGCAAATCCTGCGTGGTGATGGCTCCCTGTCCCTGGTCTGGGCTCTGCTGGCCTCCTGATGGTCCCTATGGGGGTCGGCAGATGTCTGATTGTGTGCAGACCTCTTTGGATCTGGGTTTCACCTCTGGAAGCCTTGCAGAGGCCTGGGTGTGGATGGCCCAAGGAGAAAAGGCACAGCTGCAGTGTGGTGTAGAGTTAATACCCACAGGAGACCAGAAAGTGGAAGAGGTGGCAGCTGCCACATGGCAGGAACAAATAAACTCACCTAAAGTGACAGACTGAAGGTGCTTCAATAGTGGGTTTGAATTGGGCTATTAAAACACAAGTGGCTGACCCCAGAGAAGGGGCTGGTGTGAGGTCCTCAATTTCTGGATAGGGGAATTGCTAAGAAAAGTTACCAGGACAGAAGGTACAATTGAAGCTCTGAGAGGAAAAGTTTGCAGTGGGAAACCCAGCTGACAGTGCCCTGATGCCAGACATTACTGTGAGACATGCCAAGCACCCATAGCTGCCCTGAAAGCTCAGAGTTTTATGGGATCAGACCAAAGAACAACTGAAATAAAAACCTTCTCTCATGGAAAAGCAGTGAAATGCCAAGCTGCCTTCCCTGGCAGAGAAGGAATTAAAAGTTTGGCTCTATCTGCTCGCAGAAGAGTGAAAGCAGAAAGTAAAATGGAAGCTACATCTGAGGACACTGCAGAATCAGGGCAAGCCATGAAGGTAATTTGCTGTAGACCACTGGGCTCCAGAAGATCTTACAGTGAATTATGTTGAATAAGATCACCCCCTGTCTGGTCTTCTGCACTTAGATACTAATTAAAAAAGTATACAAACTTATCATCCAAAGAAATATGTACATAAGCATCCAAACCAGCATCCTACTGTGAAACAAGAATCCCACCTTCTCCACCACACTCCTCACCAAACTATCCCCTCTGCCCTCAGCACCAGGAGGAAAGGACAAGAGGAAAAAGCAGAACAAAACCAAGATGTTCTTGGCACAGTGTGCCCACAAGGTTAGGCAGTGATGCACTAATGAATAAGGTTCTCCAGGGAACAATCTCACATCAGTAGGTGGAAGGGCTAATCTAATAGTTTTCTTCCATATCTAAATTCTATAAAGGTGTAACTTGCAGCAGGGAGCATGTGATCACTCTTTGAATAAGCAGTGGGAGGGGAAAGGATATGTTTAATGGCCAGAATTAGTTTCCTTACACAGGTTTCCTGAGCCATTGTGCGGAATATGCAGCCTAAGAGTAGTGTGAGACTTTTTTTTTTTGATTTTGAAATGGGTACACATCAAATACACCCATCCCCCAGACACAAGAAAATTCTCGCCACATGCTTCTGTCCTCCAGACTTACACAGCATTTTATTGTATGGAACACATCAAAAGGGTTTGGTTCCCTTGTAAAAGTTTTACAGGAAAATCATTGAAGAGCAGTGTAACTTTTCCTTTTTTTTTTTTTTAAATTCAAAACTAGAACCAATATTCTGGATTCCCACACTTTGGTGTGGACTCAGAGAAAGCTGTGCTTTTCTGTATTGTAGAGCAGAAATACAGACCCTGTATAATTAGAATTGCAGTCATGGCCTGTGGGATCTAGTGATTTGGACATATTTTATTTAACCAGCTTAGTAAAAGGTAATATTCAGCAGCTGTGATCTATAGCAGAATTACAATTTTCAGGGTCAAGGAGGGATTTTGATATTAGGAGGTTGGGCAGAATTGCTGTAAAATCTCATGAGCTGTCGTTAAAAATAAATGAGAAAATAGGTTATCCAAGAGTCATTGTAAGGGAAAAATCAATAGGCAGTGTCTATTCACTTGGGCTGTCAAAATCCTTGAAATTTGAACAAAAGTTTCACGTTTAGTGTGCTGTAGGTTTTGAAATGTAAGTGGTGAATGCTCTGTGGGTACAAATTCATTGTGCTGTGCATTCAAACAAGGAGAAACCCTTCTGAAGTTCTGGAGTTCTCTATTAAGACAGTACAGTTCCTTCGTCACCGAGTCAGACATGTAAAACAGTTGCCAGCAAAACTTCAGAAGCAATTTTAGCTAACTGGTGCCAAACTCTCTCTTGGAAATAGTGCATTTCTTTCTCTCACCTTGCTCCTCTGGGGTTCCCTCCCACATGTGGCTCCCAGAGGATGCAGGGAGGGGCTGCAGCCCCGGAGCCCGGGCGACTCCGCGCGAGCGCACGCGCCTGGTGCGGAACCATGGCCGGCGGAGTTTGGGAGTGAGGATTATTGATAATTCGCAGCAGCACACATAATTGATATGGAAAGGCAGTATCATCCTCATTCAGAAACAATTAACTTCCCCCTCCAACACAGCAGTTCAAAGAAGACTCAGCCTTTTAAATATGAATGAGCAGAATTTCAAAATATGCAACTATTAGCTATTACAATGTACACATGGAGTAGGATTTTTTTTTTTTTTAATATTCTTGTGGCTACCGAATTTTAGTGTGACGTGGATGCAGATCTCCAGGAGCCCAAATCGTGCATGGATTCCAATTACTTAGAAGTGGGAAGGGGAAAAGAGAGAGAGCTTCACACTGCTCTTGGATTTTATTATTTTATTTGAGCCACAGCCTGATACAACCCAAAAGTCCAGTTAATTCCTGGTTCAAGACAGACAACTGAGACTTTACAGAACATACAAGAATTAGTAGAAAACACTCATTCCTAATGGACATCCAAAAGGAAAAGCTCTCCCAAAAGCTCAACAACGCTGAGGAATTCAACAGACTCTTCTGCAGCAGCCCGATGAAGATTTGTACATTGTTAATTTGATTGCAGAAGGTGCATGTTAAATAGAAAAGAACTGAGTTTGTCACTGTCATCTGAATCCATTCAGTCAGTGCAACAAAGGTATATTTAACTAAAATATGAAACAGACTTGCTAACATCGCATTATTTTCTCAGGCTTACAAAGTTAAAAAAAAAAATTAAACTGAATATAAATGACTTTGAGCATTTTTTATGACACCCACAGCCTAAGTGATCCAGATAATGTAATCTAACCATCATTAGAAACCATGAAATTACAATTCCTCTGGGATGGATATTTATCTCTCTGTTACATACAGAAAGGCGATTAATTAGTATCTCTTTCAGTGTTTAACATTACTGTGTACGGAGGCTGATTAAAATCTAACTATAGAACAGCTATGATAGCTAACACGTAATCTGGGGAAAGTTTAGCTGGGGCACGAAGAAGCACCTTAAAAAGAAGACTTAAAAAATGCACTCTTAGAAGTACGTAGCTTCAAAGCCAAAACACAGACTTCCTTCTAATTTCTATTACACACAGCAATCATGACAATTACTGAGATTTCCAAAACCTCAATATTCAAAACAACTAAACCCAAGTCAAATATTTTTGCAAAGTGGTACAATTCACAGAATACCCTTTTTTTTTTGAGAAAAGCGTACAAAACACAGTCAGGAAGGGAAATACATAGTCTTGAATGTCTTATTCTGAAATTTAAATGGGAGGGTTTGCCAGGGTGTGTCTGTGTATGTCCTGTATGGACAGCACAGCGTGCACACACTGTGTGGGCTAAATTAATATTTCTGGTGTAATTTCACTGGCTTGTGTGGAATGCACCAAAGATGTGTCAATGTGTGTGTGCAGACAGTTTCCTCCAGGATCTCATGGGGGAAAAGAGGACATGGATAATTTCACTTTGGAAGGAATAAACAGAAGCAACTTTAGCAGGTTTGCTTCCCAGAGCATTCCTTTTGTGAATAAAAATACTGGAGGAATTTCATGCAAGGGTGACTGAAAAATCCCAATTCACTAGTTGTTATTTTGAAAATAATTTCTTACTTTGGTGTCACTGTATCTAGATATGGGAACTAAGAGGTTTGGTCTGGTTGAGAAGAGGGAAGAAGCTTTAGAAGCAAATGTGAACAGCTCAGCAAAAACTCCAGGGTAACCCTGGTTATATTTAATTTTTTGAAACTACCAGCTGAGACCACAAGTCAGTATTGGACATCGATTGTATTTTAGTGACGACACACAGAAAGAAAGTGGAAGTACCTTTAAAATATAGTGTAAAGAAAGGACATTTTACTACCCCCACGGCCCCCCAGTTCAGATCCCTAAGAACTGAGCCACTGATTCCTAATCCTCTCCATTGCATCCAGTATTGTGTAGATGCTGCTCTCTTCTGGCTGCCTACACAAATTTTAATATGTAAAATGTTAATAAAAAGTAAAATAAAAGGCTGTCAACAATCAAAGATGGCTTCAAAGTGCTGAGGGCAATGGAGGCACCTCTGAGGCCTTGCTGAGGAGAGGTGACCTATAACCAGTCACCTCATAGTTCTGATCCTACACCACGCGGGCCACGACCTCCTTCAAAATTTCCCTCCTCTCTTCCTGAAGACCTCATTCAGGATGACCCACCTTCATATTTGGAGGCAAGGGGAAGGCACACACTTATTTTTCAGGAGAAAATTATGATGGAGATGTGTAGCACTGTCTACTGTGGGCAAGCCATGCAGGGCAAGGGGTACAGCTGTGATGCCATGGGGTGTGTGTGTTTGGTCATGTCACACCTCATGGCAACCTGAATATCAACAGCTCAGTTTTGTATTCTTACAAAAAACAAGGGCAACTGAAACCTAGTGAAAAGGTTTAAAAAAAAAAAAAAGGAAAAACATAAAAAAATTCTAAACTCTCAAGTGACCCTTGCATCAGGACAAGGAGCATCAGGACAAGGATCTTCAAGCCTATACAGCACAACCAAGCTACCAAACCAAGTGTATCAGGGGTCACACCACCCCTCCAGAGAGAGCAGAGGAGGAAAAAGATTCCTTTGAATAGGCTGGAAGTAGGAAATAAAGAGGTCACCATTACATCCCATTGCTCCACTGTGGGACACAACAAGGTAGAACATTACTGGAGTCCAAGCTGACCCCAAGATGGTTAACTTCTTTCTTCCCTCTAGTTCCACACAATAGACATATCCCTGTCAGGCACCTCTGACCACCCCCTCTGTAGATTTCCTCAAGCACATCTTCTGGCTCAGTCCTGTGATGGAGGAGGTGCCACACCCTGCTCCATCCATCTCATGTGCCCATGTGGTAAAATCACATAACCATTGTCTGCCTGAGAAAGAAAGAGCTGCTCTGAGGGCAGGTGACACCTGTGGGTAGTTTGAGTTCAGATTGTCCAACAGCACCCAAGTCACCAGTCCCAGCTGCAGGACAGCTCAGGCACTGTGTGAAATCCAAAACACCTCATCCTAGAGGCAGAGGAAATAACCAACACTGATCTAACCCCACACGAGTTCATTGTCCTCCTTAAGGCTCTTAAAAGATCAAATCAATCTTTAACCCAAGTGATATCTGGCTATGTCCTACATCTCTGGAACCCTGCTGACCACGCAGCCGGGACACATGGCCAGGGCTGAAGCCTTATGAAGGTGAGAAATGCTGTCCCTGTGACAGACCAGCTGCTTGTGGTGGCTGGTGATGTGCACTCTGTGCCATGTGTTTGTGTGGCACTGGTTTGCTCCTGCGGCGAGAGGGAAAGGAAGTGCAGTCCTCACAGCATCCGCGGGACTCGCAGGGATATCTGTTACAATTCATTAAGTACTGCTCTAAGAAGTTACAATAATAACATTTCAACACAGTTTCCAGAGGGAATCTCAGAAACTACAGGAAAAGCTGACAAGTTTCAATCCATTTATCAAAGCACTCCAAGACAGATGAAACAGCAGAGCTGCTTAGTGAGGAATGTCTCTCTTTCTGGGTGTCCAGAGCATTTCAGTAAATAAAAAGCTCTTTAAAAATAAGTCAATACAATGGAATCCCTTTTGCCTTTTGCCAGCGCTTGTATTACACTTGCACCCAAATGACCCTCCTACCTATAATACTGCAGCATTTACATACACATCAAATGGGTGCTTTTCACTTACATAATACATTTAATCCAGGGATTACAGAGCACATTATATATTAAACATTACACCACCTCGTGAGGTAGGTTAGCATTAATGAAATTGTGGTGGGTAAACTGAGGCACAGGCTAGCTTTATTACTTGCCTGTGGTCCAGAGGCAATCAGCGGAAAAGTCATTAAGATGCTGCTCAAACAGCAGAGACACATATGCACCTACTTGAATGGGTAAAATAGACTGATCCACGTGTTCTAACGCAACTTCAGCTGCTCATCTGGAGACACTCAGGTCTTGATTTTCTGAGGGCAGGAGAACAAAAGGCAAATAGGAAACGTCAAAAAGAACAGAAAGCAAATGTTTGCTGTTAGAAATATATTTTTTTGTATGCCAAACTGTTTACACAAAGCAAGAGACATCCAAGACTGAAGGACACTTCAGATGCTGATCTCTAATAATTTGATTTTCTGAGTAAAGATTTTTCTAGACCTGCAACAGGGGTTTTGTTAGGTTTTTGTTCAATAATGTTGGTTTATATTTAGCTTTCATATAGCAGAGAAAAAAAAATCTTTGGTTAAGGTCTTTGAGCCAAGCATCTAGGATGAAATTTTCAAAAGCACTCAACAGTGGCTTTTGAAAATAGAATTAGGCTAGTTGCTAAGACAAGCTTTGAAAGCCACCCCCTACCTCCTTTAGCATTTTAACTGAGAGCTGATTTCCTCAGTGATGTTCCCTGTTTTAGTCTCCCCATCTCATGGCCTTCCCCAGTATTGCTGAGGCAAGTTGGATTTAACACCAGGAAAGCAGGCAGGAGACAGGAAAGGAGGGAGCCTGTGGTCATGACCTCCCCAGCAGGTCTGCTGCCCCAGAGTGTTGTAGCTGGACACAGGGATGCTCCCTGGGTGGCTCCCACTTTCCAGCCAGCCTTTGTTCTCTTTGTGGGAGCCCTGGCTAATAGAGGTGTACACCCTTCGCCTGATGGGTAGGTGAGGCTATAATTACCTCAGTAATAAGGTCTGATTCTTCCCTGCTCTGCACCTCCTCAGCTGGCCAGGAATACTTGTCTAAAGTGGGTGCAAATGCTACCAGATCAGAAAGATGACATTTTACATCAATGGAAATGACCAGGTGTAAGGAACAAAGGCTTACAATAACAATGCTCTCAACTCTGTTGTCCTTTAATTAAGTAGTTCCTCCAGCAATGACACTAATGAGGCCTTGTTTCCTCAGGGTTGGATTCTCTAGTATCTAAATGGGATGTGAGCTTTTCCTGGGGAGAGAGGCATTTATAATTTCTTCCTCCTAGGTAGTGTCCAATTTGGGTGGATGTCACGCTGCAGCCTCTCTTGGTGAGGATGCCAGTGAGGACATCTTTCCTCTTGGCTGCTGATTTCCTGAAACCGAAAGAAATTTTTGAGAGCTCTGCTCTCCTATTACATTTGGCTGAGTTTGGTCAAAGGCTCCAACTTGGCAGGAGATAGGAAGACAAATTCATCAAATGAGACAGAGCAAAGACATAAGCCTGTTTCTTCTAGGAAGAGAAGATTAAATATTATTTTTTATTTAAAAGCAAGTTTTCTAGTGGTGTGGTAAACTCACAGGGTATTTTTTTGCTTCCTTGGAAGGCATGCCTGGCTGCAACTCCTGCAAGCAGTGTCAACAAAAGGAGTATGTACAGACAAATACATGCAGGCAGGACACGCAGCTCAGGCAACAAGCAGTGTTACTTAGCTGGCTACAGAAGAGAGCTGGAAAGTTCATTAAATCACAGAAGCAGCAGTCATGTTCACTGGGGACAGTGCTGACCGGACAAGGTCATGGGTCTGAATGGAGAAAGCAACTGAACAAAGAAGCAGCAGTAGAAGGTTTTCTTTGGGTTTGGTCCAGGAGAGCAGTCACAACATGGCAGCCAGCAGGATGCATGCACCATAACGCTGGCAATGCAGGCTTGGCAGCCTGCTCCAGAACTCTCTGGCCACAGGACAGCAGGGACAGCCCCTTTTCTGTACAGAGTTTAATGGCTCAGAACCACTTAAGGCCCTTGAAAATGTGTAAAACTTCCACTTTCCAACACTGCTTTCTGGCAGGACAGACATCCAGGGAATGCCTTCACTTTGCATGCTCCTGAACAACCCATCAGTGAACAAGCACCAGCCTTGTGAGAAAACTGACACTGCCTTGCAGAGTCCACATCCTTCATTGGTTATGCCACCATCACCTGGTATCTCTTCTTGTGATAACGCCAAAAAAACAAGGGAACACCCAGGCTGCACTGCCATAACTCCAGGATAAATCTGCAGCCGTCCCTCAAAACACCACAGTGCCTGGGTGGTGGAGAGATACCAGCTATGGGTGACACAACTCCTCACACTTAGCCTACCTCACAGAATAA